>NW_006400120.1:1304518-1313021 GCF_000299155.1 Elephantulus edwardii
ATCTGGCTGGTACAGGAGAAGATTGTCACTACTTCTTCAGCAGAGCATCTGGTGGATTTGAACCGCACACCTCTGGGATTGCAGTGCAACTTCTTGCTACTAGGCCACCAGAGCTCACCGAAAATGGTTCTTCTATGCAGAATAAAGCATGATGGAGAAAGTGACAGGGAGCACCATGAACTTCTTCCCACAGGAGTTGCTGAGTGTCTTATTTGTGTTTTCTTTATATCCAAAGCCTTTGTCAACAATGAGGAATATGCCTTTAACTCCATTGTAGCTGATAAAATTTCATTTTCTCCCCACTGCTAAGCCTCTATTTATTACAGGGATGAAAATTAGGTCAAGACTTGTTCCATTTCAGAGTGAAGTATTGTTGTTGTCATCTTTATTTTTTTTCTTTTTATACTGCTTTATCCCCCTTTCTTTCTTTTGCATATAGCCATCCCATATAAATGGACGCTCTGGTGGCCTAGTGGCAAGAATCTGCATTGTAATCGCAAAGGAATACCTTTCCAGGCCATCAGCTTCCCTGGCTAGTGTCCCCATAGTACCTGGGATAAAGTGTTGAGATCAGGAAAGCTCCGACTGTTCTGAGAGAGAAGGATGGGCAATCTCCTCCCATGTGATTCAACTGCCTCTAAAAACCTTCAGGAGGACCAGCTGTGGCCCACATAAACAATGTGTAAACACACAGTAAGCGGAAATGATGAGATCATACCAGTAAGTTTTCGCAAGCTGCCTATAAATACATAGCTCATTCTTCCTGAACTTCCAAAAGAGAGTTTTGGGCCTATTCACCGAATTTAGTCCAAAAATGTTACTTTATCATCATTTTTCAACAAATATAAATCATGATCCAAGAAGTCCTGGATCAGGTTTACCAATCAGTTGTTCCTTGCTTTTCTTTAATGAATTTTATCATTTTTTATTTTATACTCCTAGGTCTGATTCACTTTGAGTTGGTTTCTGTGTATGGTGTGATGTGTAGGTCTTGTTTAAGCTTTCTGCCAATGATTTTCCAATTTTGCCAACACGATTTGTTTAAAAGTCTCTCATTTCACCACTTGTTCATTCCCTTATCAAAAATCAGTTGACCATAGGTAGATGAGCTAATTTCTGAGTTCTGACCTTTGTGTCTATTGCTGTATCAGTACCACGCTGTCTTAACCACAACTGTCGACTAGGATTTCAGATCAAGGAGTATGATGCCTCCAACCTTGTTTCTCTTTTTCAATAATGCTTTGCTTATTCAAGGTCTCTTTCCATTCCAGATAAAATTAGAAATTACCTTTTCCAGCTTGCTGTAACTTGTATTGGGTTTACATTGAATTTGTAGATTGTCCTTGGTAGAACTGTCAAGAATAATGAAAAGCAACCACCAGGAAAGAATAAAATAGATGAATAGGACCTTTTAAGAATCAAATTCCTATGCGTGTCCAAAACCTTCTACAACAGGGTAGAAGTTTCCCACAGGCTTGGAAAAAATATTTGGCAATGACATATCTTATACCTAAGATTTACAGAAAACTCCAGTACTTCATTATGAAAAAGGTAAACAACCAATCACAAAGGGGGAACAAGTTATGAATAGACATTTCACCAAAGAAGACATTCAGATAGCAAACACATAAAGAAATGTTCAAAATCCCTAGCTATCAGAGGACTGCATATCAAAACAACTGTTAGTTATCATTTCATCTGAAATGATGAAGTTCAAAAGAGCAGCAAACAACAAATGCTGTTGAGGTTGAGGTTGTGGAGAAACTGGAATTTTATTCACCACTGGTGGGAATGTAAAATGATATACGCACTATAGAAGATGGTCTGGCATCTTTTTAAAAAGTTGGAAATAAGAATATCATTTGACCCAGAAAATCCTCTACTGGAACTACACTCTAAAAAAACCAGAGTCACAACTCAAATAGATGTATGCAAACTCATGTTTATTGCTGTATTATTCACAACAGCAAAGAGGTGTAATCAAGCCCATTATCTAATGAATGGATAGAAAAACTATAGTACATTTATACAATGGAATATTACACAGTGATAAACAATAGACTTGTAAAATACTGTACAACATGGGTGAACCTGGAGGAGATTGTGCTGAGTGAAATATTTCAGTCACAAAAGGACAAATATTGAGTAACATCACTGTTACAAAATAGTACTGATATGGGGGGTTAGGGAGGAAAAAGGACAAGAGAGAATAATGAACACGTTTTATTGGAACAGATGAAGGGAAAAATGGTAGGAAAGGAGCATGCTGTTGTTATGGGCCATAAAGTCAACTACGACTAATAGTGGCCCTATGCACAAGACCCTTGAATTCAGATCCATTCTGAGCCAATCTCATGGTCTCTGACATACCTGCTCCCAATACTCCAGTTACTGTATCAATCCATCTCATCTGGAATCTTCCTCTCCTGTACTGTCCCTCCACCCTTCCGTGCATGATGTCCTTCACCAATGACTGGTCCCTCCTGGCACCATGCCCAAAATATGTGACATGGAGCCTCAAAATTCTTGCCTCCAAGGAGCAGCTTGATTTCACCCTCTTCAAGATATATCTGTTAGTTCTTTTGGCAGTCCACTCCATGTTCATTAAGTGTGGTTATGCACCACAAGTCAAAGACATCAATTCTTCTTCTGTCTCTTTTGGTCATTCTCCAGTGCTCTGATGAATAGCAAGTAATTGCAAAGACCATGGCCTAGATCTGGCACACCTTAATCTCTAGACTGACATCATTGTTCTTTAGTACTATGGAGAGGTTCCTGATATGAGATGTTTCAAATGCAATATGTCTTTTGATTTTTTGACTGCTGGTGCCAAGAGTTTGTGGAGCCTAGCAAGCAAGCCCCATCTATCATGGTACTGCCAATTGGCCCAATGGTAAGAATCTTCTTTTTCTTAATGTTGAGTTTCACTCTGAAGACTACAGTCGTTGACTCTCTGCAGCAAAGACCCTTCTCAATTTCAGGAAGCAAGGCTGTGTCATCTGCATAATGCATATTCTTGATGAGTCTTCCTCCAATCCTGATACCACATTTCTCCTTATAAAGTCCAGCCTCTCAAATGACCTTTTCCACATACAGATTGAAAAGGTGTGGAGACAGGATACATCTTTGACACACTCCTTTGCTCATTTTGAACCATATGGTGTTTCCTTGCCCTGTTCTGATGATCACCACCTGGCCTAAGTATAGGTTTCACGTAAGCACAATCAAGTGTTCTGGGATTCTCTTTCTTCTCAAGGTTAGCCACATTTATTGTGACCTACAGTTATATGCCTTTGCATAGTCAGTGAAACACAGACATTCCTCTAGTATGCACTGCTTTCAACCAAGATCCATCTGACACTGACAATGACATCATAGGAGAACAAAATCTTTATAACTGCACCATGGGTGATACGAAGATAACTGGACTCAAGGTTTAAGTTGTCAAGAATTTCATTTAACATCAACACTCAAGGAAGCAGCAATCAAGATCTAAACAACATACTGCATTGAGAAAATCTGGCTCCAGGCATTTTTGAAAGTGCTAAAAAGGAAAAATATTCATTTGAAGATTGAGGTATGCTTGACCCAAACCTTATTGTTATTATTAGGTGTTGTTGGCTCAAGTTCAACTCATAGTGATCTTATGAAAAAATAACCTGAACCTTGATCTATCTTGTGCCATCCTCACACTTCTTGGCACATAAGAGCCTATTGCAGCAATCACCACATCAATCCACCTTGTTGAGGATCTTCCTCTCATTCGATGACCCCTCCACCCTTCCCAGCATCATTTCCTTTTCCATGGAATAGTCCGTCTTAGCAACATGCCCAAATTATGTAAGGTGAAGCCTCATCATACTTGCCTCCAAGAGCACTCCAGCTTCACCCTCTCCAAGACATACTTATTAGTTCTTTTGGCCATTCATGGGATGTTCAGTGTTCTTCTCCAATATCACAGCTTGATGAAGATACCAATTCTTCTTCTGTCTTCCTTATTTATTGTCCCACTTTCAGATGCATAGCAAAAGACCATGGCCTGAATCAGATGCACCTTATTTCTCAGACTGATATCATTACTCGTCAGTAATTTGAAGAGGTCCCTTACTGCAGATTTTCCCAGTGCAATGTGTCTTCTTATTTCCTGACTGCTGGCACCAAGGGCATTAATTGTGTATCAAAGCAAGATGAAGCTGAAAATATTAAGCCATAAATATGAAGGCATGTTATAAAGCATAAAAAAGGGAACACTAGGCTGTTAATCAGGCCTGTCTCATCCAAGTGAGGGACACATAGCCCTTTTTTCCCTTTGATGCTCACACACACTCTTCCATATCCAGACAGATAGGAGATACAAGCAATGTGAGCTGCCAGCTGCTGGTGGAGCATAGGCTGAAATGCAAGTGACTACAGTGTGTCCAATTCTGCTGCCTAAGTGACCTCTCTATTCAAGGCACACAGCCACCCTGGTGAGGACGTTTCTCAGGCAGAAAACATGATTGCTTCCTGCATTATATAAGGTAGATTGAAGAGCAGACAAGGTAACCAGCCAAGAGAAAGATTGCCTTAGATCTTCAAGGGCTAGCAGGAGACAGTTTGATGTTGCAAACCAAACCTCTGTGTCCATAGGCGGTAAGATGGACACTTAACAGGAGATCCATCAGACAGAAAGTAAAAAGGATATTGAAGTCATTGACATGTAGTTTTTAGTAGAATAAAACACTTATTAAAATAGTGTGTGTGGGTTGTACAATATGCAAAAATGTATAATGTGTATGTATCTTTTGCTTTGTTTCTTCACTTTCTTTCACTACCAAATCTGACTTTAAATAATGTTTTTATCTTTTTTTTGAAAATTTTATACTAGTTTATCTACAAAATTCGAATGCATTGTTTTAGAGAACAGATTTTTTCAATTTCCCTCACTCCCTCACCCATCAAATTGTACAATCCATGATTAATCCCCACCCCACCCCCATCTGCTGCACATCCATATCCCTCTGCTTCCATCCTCTCCCACACCTCTTGCATTCTTAAGTTCATTCTCCAATAATGGTTTTAAACAATATTTATCCTTGGGGCACTGAGTTAGTTCACTCTTCCAAATGCTATCCAGTCCCTCCCAAGTTAGGTAATAATTTACAAAATTATTGCTCTTGCATGCTGCATAGAATTCTATTATGTGAATGTACCATAATTTCTCAATTCATTTGTTTGTGGTTAGGCATCTGGGCTGTTTCCGTGTTCTTGCAATGGTGACTAATGCTGCTACAAACATTGGTCTACAAATCTCAGTTTGTGCCTCAGTTCTCGTTTTCTCAGGGTATATTCCAAGTAGTGGAATAGCTGGGTCATATGGCATTTCTATGTTCAGCTTTTTGATGAAGTGCCAAACTGCCTTCCAGAATGGTTGTACCACTTTATATTTCCACAAACAATGTATAAGAGTTCCTTTTTCACTATATTCCCTCCAATATTCATTACTTGCTGTCCTGTCAAACTTTGCCACTGTTACTGGAGTGAGATGGTATCTCATTGTGGTTTTGATTTTCAACTTTCTTACTGTCAATGATCTCGAGCATTTCTTCTGTTGTGTCCGTTGGCCATTTGAATATCTTCATCTGTGAAAATTCTTTTCATGTCTTTTGCCCATTTTGTAATTGAGTTATCAGTCTTTTTCTTGTGGAGACCCCGGAGTATTCTGTCAACTTTTGTTATAAGATTCTTATCTAAGATGGTATTACCAAATGTTTGTTCCCAGTCTGTAGGTTTTCTTTTAACCCTGTTGGAAAAAGGTTTTTATACACACATGGACTTAATCTTGAGAAGGTCCCATGCATCAACTTTATCCTCTTCAGATTTTGCATTTCTGGTTTATTTTGATGTGTCTTTATAACTTGGACTAATGCTTTAAAGAAATAAATTTTTAAGATGGCATGTTTTTCTACTGAGAAATAAATATAATCTAAATTCTCTTTTTGCAAAAATTATGACTCAAGATTTATTTTTACTATCCATTGACTTAAAGATATATTTTACAATCACCTCTTTATTATCTTTTTCTCTTCTGATAACATCTTCTGCAGAAGTATTTTTTTCTTATTGTCTAGAAATGCAGAAATGGACTTAAGTATGTCAGAGATTGTGAAGAGGGCTGAAGACAATACAGGCTTCATTCAGATATGTTTTTCATAGGGTCGCTATTAGTTGTACTCAACTTGGTGACTCCGAACAACTATACCACAAAAATCTTTCTGTATTATTGTTGTTGTTAAGTGCCATCAAGTCGAGCACGACTAATAGCAATTCTATAAACAAAAGACCTAAACCCTGTTCTATAATGCTTGTTGTTTCTATATGTTCATAGCGTTTCCAGAGACGTGTGTTTTAGAAAGTGGATGCCACTCTTGCTTCCAAACCTGAATCAATCTGGGAGTTCCCTTTTGTTTTTCTAACTTCCAGGTTTTGTACATTTTTAATAGTCTGCTTTGTCTTTTCTAGCTATCTTTGGAAGTCTTGCTCAACTATATTCATCTTTTCTTCCACGTAATTTAGAGCTTCTCTGAATTCTAGATCAAATGACAGGGTCTAATCTGACTTCCAATGTGGTCTTTAATTTCTTTCCTGTCTTTCAGAAATAATATAACATTATTTATTTTCTTATAAGCATGTAGAATATCATTGAAATATTTGTTCTCAAAATTGCATATTGCTATTATTATGTGCCACCAAGTTGCCTGTGATTTATAGCAACCCCGTGAACAACAGCTCTGAAGCCTGCCCTGTCCTGAGCCAGTCTCACGGATTCTGACATTCCTACATCCACTGCCCTAGTTACTATATTAATCCATCTCCTCCAGGGTTTTTCTTTCCTGTGCTGTTCCTCTACCCTTTTTAGCATTATGTCCTTCTCCAAGGACCAGTCCCTCCAGGTCATGTGCCCAAAACATGTGAGACAGAGCTTCAAAATCCTTGTATCCAAAGAGAAGCTTGGTTTCAACCTCTCTAAGACAGACCTATTTGTTTTCTTGGCAGTGCATGGTATGTTCAAGACAACTCTCCAGCACCACAATTCAAAGGCATCAATTTTTTCTTGCATAACATGCACGTTTTGCTACCACTGGGAAAAAGAATCTCTCTGACTTCTGCCCTCTTTATGCTAAGACCTGTCATTCTAACTTTTACTACTAATAGACTCTGTTGATTACTGCAGTCATGGGTTTCCTTTTGCAAACAGTGCTGATCAATATAAGGAGGGGCAAAGAGGAGTCAATACTTGTTTAGGCAAAGGAGTTTTAGAGATTTGAGAGATGCAGATCTTGGGAAAATATTTACCTCCTTGCATGTTGTTGTTAGGTGCCGTCAAGTTGAGTGTGATCCTATGAACAATAGACCTGAACTCTCCTATTATGTGCCATCCTCACCCTTCCTGACACATTAGAGCCCATTGCAGAAGTTATCATGTCAGTACTCCTGATTGAGAGTCTTACTCTCCTTTACCTCCTCTCTACCTTTCTGAGCATCATATATGTGCCTCTCTAAATAATAGCCCCTCTTAATAACATGCCCAAATTATGTGAGGCAAAGTCTCATCATCTTTGTCTCCAAAGAGCATTCTTGCTGCACCTTCTCCAAGGTACATTGTTCTTTCAGCAATCCATCAGATGTTCAGCAGTCTTCTCTGATGCCACAGCTCAAAGGCATCAATTCTTCTTCTGAAGCTAATGCTTTACATCCTCCTCAATTTCAGCAAGCAAGGTGGTGTCATCTGTATAACATAGGCTATTGATGAGTCTTCCTCTAATCCTGATGCCACATTTATCCTCATAAAGTCCAGCATCTTGAATGAACTATTCTGCTTACAGATTGAAAAGGTATGGAGATAGGATGCATGCCTGACACACTCTTTTCCTGATTTCTAGCCATGCAGTGTTTCCTTGCTCTGTTCTGACAACTGCCTCTTTGTCCAAGTATAGGTTTTGCATGAGCACAATCAAGTGCTCTGGGATTCCTATTTTTCTCAAGATGCCTTTCTATAGTCAAAGAAACACAGATAAATATTCGACCCTCTGCTTTCAGTCAAAATCCATTTAACATTGGTTTTTATCTCCTTAGGGAACACAGGTGGCTTAATGGCAAGAAGCTGTGCTACAATCCCCAAGGCATATGGTTCAAATCCACCAGCTGCTCTGTAGGAGAAAGAGGGACAATCTCCTCCTGTGAGATTGACTGTCTCTGAAAACCCACCGGAGGATCAGCTATAAGTCAGTTTTGACTTGATGGTACATAACAACAACACAATACAACATGATATCCTTAGTACCACAGCCTCTTCTAAACCCAACTTGTATTTCTGGTAGTTCTTTTTTTTTTTATGTACTGTTGAAAGAGATCGATATTTGTTCCTATCCCAAAGAAAGGTGACCCAACAGAATGTGGAAACTACATAACAATCTCACTGATTTCACATACAAGCAAGATTTTACTGAAGATTATCCAAAAA
>NW_006400120.1:1314096-1341281 GCF_000299155.1 Elephantulus edwardii
TGCAATTGGCACAGGACAGAGTGGAGTTTAGGGCTGTTGTACATAGGGTCGCTGTGAGTCGCATGCGACTCGACGGCACATAACAACAACAATAGCAACTGTTCCAGTCGCTTTTGGATTATTTTCAGCAAGATATTTCTTGTGTGTGATATTAGTGATATACCGTGAACATTTCCACACTGTTTTGAACTGCGTATGGGTGGGGGGAGGGGAGAAAAGAAGAAGAAGAAGGAGGAGGAGGAGGAAAGAGAGAGAATATGGATCTCTTCCAGTCAGTTGGCCAGGCAGTTGTCCTCCAGATTCTTGACACATCCTTGTGAGCACATCCAGTGCACCATATGTTTCCTGAAATATGTCAATTGTTATACCATCAGCCTGGGAACTTTTTTGACAATTCCTTCAGAGCTGCTTGAACATCCTCCTTCATCAGTATTGCCTCTTGATCATATATTGTTTCATAAAATTCTTCTGTGTCAGCCAATTCTTTTTGGTACAGGAACTCTGTGTATTTCCTCCATCTTCTTTTAACACCTCCTGAGTCATTCAGTATTCTGTCCATAGCATCCTTAAGTATTGCAACTCGAGATTTGAAGATCATCAAGCCTTTCTTCCTAGATCGTCTTAGTTTGGAAGTTCTGATGACACTTTTCCACCATCAGTTGATCTGTTGGTGTTTGAAATACAAGGGACAAAGCTTCTAGCCTTATATATAGAAAATGCATAGCCACCACCATAAGGCAAACCAGTAGGTGGTTGGTGGTCTAGTTAGAGCAGACCATTCCTGAGAATGCTTGGTCAGGTTCTCTATCCATGCAAAGATTAAGGAAAGATAAGATGAGAAGGTAGAACCCTATTCTATGTGAATCAACATATTTCAAAGGCTACAAAGTTTTTTTATATGAGCTCTCAGTAGGAATCATCACTGCACTAGTGATTCTGTGCTGTGAAGATTCCACTTCTTGATGAAGCCAAAGTATTCTCTAAATTGGAACTAGGGGAGGCCAGGGAAACTCTTTTCATTAGTGTACAGAACATATCCCATATGAAGCCATTCTTGTCCTTTTTTGCCATTGAGTTGGAACCGACCTATAGCTGACCCTCCAGTGGGTTTTCAGAGGCAGTAAATCAAGAGATTACTCATTTTTCTCCTGTGGAGCAACCAGAGTATTTGAACCAAGTGCCTTTGATATGACAGTGCAGCTTTTTACCACTAGGCCATCAGAAGCCATGGTGCTGCCCAAAGACACTTGCCATACTTTATGATTCTTTTTTAACTCTCAAAGACAATCCAAAAAGCATGATCAAACTATCTGATGGAAATGTATTCTCTTAAATTCAGGACAAGCTTAGTGCCATAGCAAGAGGCCCTGGTGACATAGTGGTTAAATAGTCAGCAAGTAATGGAAAGACTGGCATTCCAATCCACCCCTCCCAGCTCCCTGAAGAAAAATAAGCTGCCCTAACAATTTTCTGTTGTGATAGTTGTGTGCTATTGATTCAGATTTTCAGTGACTTTATAGGGTAGAGTAGATCTTCTTAGAGAGTTTCAAGGCCACTGCTGTGGAGTCTGGCTCACAGCAATCCTTCATTGAGTTTCCAAAGCTGTAGGTGTTGAAGAGGGTAGACTTCTTCCTCATCTCTCTCCTATAGAGCAATGGTGGGTTTGGACTGCGGATTATTCAGATAGCAGTCCAACAATTAGCCTACACTAGGGCTCCAATGTAGTCTAATCAATATATCTTAGTGACTAGAAAAATTTAAAAAACAAAACAAAACACAAACTGAGTTCTCAACAGTAATCATTACTGCATTAGCAATTCTGTGTTGTGAAGATTCCTGTTCCTGATGTAGCCAAATTAAAGTTTTTCTAAATTACAGTAAATGGAGGAGGCCAGGGTGTTCCTTGGAGGCAAGAATGGTGAAGATTTGCCTTACATATGTTTGGCATGTTCCTAAGAGATTTTATGCCTTGGAGAAGGACATCATGCTTGGAAAGGTAAGGGGTCTGCAAAAGAGAAGAATCAGGTGGATTGACAGAGTGACTGCAGACATGGACTGGAGTGTGTCAGGGATTGTGAAGATGGCACAGGATAGGACCAGGTTCAGATCTGTTCATAGATTCACTACTGACAACAGGGCTCTGAAGCTGTAAATACTCATGGAAGCCAAGGTGATGGATTCAAACACCAACCTTTTGGTTAGCAGTCAAGAGCTCCAGCACTGGGTCACCATGGCTCCTTCCTCAGGAGAACATATAGCCTAGAGAATTCTGTGGGACATTCTCTGAAACATGGGGTGGGAATCAGTCAAAAATTGACTTGTCAGCATCTAACAGCACTCATGTTTATTGTTGCATTGTTTATGGTGGAGAAGAGATGGAAGCAACCCAAATGCCCATCAATAAATGAATGGATAGGGAAAATTATAGTACATCCACATGATGGAATACTACACAACACTGAAAAACAATTACACAATATGAGGAAGCCTTGAGGACATTATGCTAAGAGAAATATCTCAGTCACAAGGGTAAATACTGCATAACATCACAGTTATAAAAATAGGACAGAGATGGAGGGGGTTAGGGAGGGAATGGTGGAAAGAATAGAGAGGTAATAAACACTACATTAGAACAGATGAGGGAAAGCACTGTCTGAAAGGAATATGTGATTATGCATTATATGTATAAGAACAATCTGGAACAACTGTGGGGTAGGCTGGGGGAGGGGAGGATGGGGAGGGAGAAAATGTTCAACAATGAGTAAATAAAAGAGAAAGAAAAATTGACTCGAGGGTACCGAACAACAGCAGTGCCGCTGCACTCTTAAATCCTGCCTGAACTTCTGGCAGTTCCAGATCTATGTACTGTTCCACCCATTTTTTTAATTATCTGCAGCAGTATTTTGCTAGCATGTGATATAAACGATATTGTTTAATAATTTCTATATTCAGTTGGATCACCTTTCTTGGGAATGGGAACAAATATGGACCTCTTCCAATTCGTTGTTGGCCAAAGAGCCATCCTCCAGATTTCCTGGCACAGACTGGTGAGCGCATCCAAGGCTGCATCTATTAATTGAAACAAGTCAATTTTACAGCTTCAAATTGACTGAACATGCAATCAGGATGTGTTAATGATAATTGGTAACCAGAATGCAAAAGTAGGAAACAGAGAAGAAGGAATAGTAGTTGGAAAATATGGGCTTGGTGATAGAAATGAAGCTGGAAATAGAATGACTGACTTTGTATTTACAGTGATTTTTTTCATTGCAAATACTTTTTCTAAATGACAACTTTACATGTGGATTTCACCTGATGGGCTGCATGGGCATCAGATTGACTACATTTGTAGAAAAAGTCATTGGAGAAGCTCAATATCAGCAGTCAAAACTAGGCCACTGGCAAACTGTGATCAGATCATCAACTATTCCTATGCAAGTTCAAATTGAGGCCACAGAAAATGAAAATAAGTCTGCAGAAATCAAGATATGATCTTGAGTCAGTTTCATCTGAATCTCATGGTCATCCTAAGAATAGGTTTGAGACATTGAACACCAACGATAGAAGACCAGATGAGTTGTGGGATGATGTCCAGGATATCATCCATGAAGAAAGCAAAAGGTCAGTACAAAAACAAAGGAGAAAGAAAAACCCAAAATGATGTCAGAAGAGATTCTAATGATTATACTGGAGCATCGAGAAGCCAAATCTAAAGGAAAACATGTCAAAATTAAAGAGTTGAACTGACGATTTCAAAGGGTAGCTTGGGAAGACAAAGCAAAATATTATGGTGAAATGTGCAGAGAGCTGGAATTGGAGAATAAAAAGGGAAGAACTCACTCTGCATTTCTCAAGCTGAAAGAACTGAAAAATAAATTAAGGCCTCGTTTTGTAATATTGAAAGATGCTACGAGCAATATATTAAATGACCCCAGAAAGCATCAAAAGAAGATGGAGGAAATATACAGAGTCATGGTACCAGAAAGAATTGATTGACACTGAAAAACTTCAGGAAGTACCATATGAACAGGAGCCAATAGTAAATGAAGGAGAAAGTAAAATATGCATTGAAGACATTGGCAAAATGTAAGGGCCCAAGAATCGAGGGGGACTCCATAGACTACTTAAAAACTCATGGCGACAATGATAGAAAGCTGGCTTTAGAAAATTACTTAGTTTCATTACTCCATTTTCCAGGCAAAGGCAGTCACATAAGGTCCTAGGGGTGATTACAAGGGCTAGCATGGCCTCCATACTTGTTAAAATGATGTGATCTTGGTCTCTTGAAAGTCTTAATTTTTCAGCAAGAGATCTGCAATTTTCCTTGTTCACTATCAGTTGTTCTTAGATGCCATCGAGTTGAGTACGACTCATAGTGACCCTATGAACAACAGAAATGAACTCTGTCCTATCCTGTGCCATTCACAATCTCTGACACACTTGAGCTGGTTGCTGCAGTTACTATGTAAACCCACCTGGTTGAGGGTCTTCCTCTCCTTCCCCATTCTCCCACCTTTCCAAGCATGATGTCCTTCTCCAAGGAAGCTTCTCCTCACAACATGTCCAAAGCATATGAGACAGAGCTTCATCATTTTTGGCTTCAAGGAGCACTCTGGTTAAAATTTTCTCCAAGACATATCTGTTTGTTCTTTTGGAAGTCCTTGGGATATTCAGTACTCTTCTCCAACACCACAACTTAAAGGCATCAATTCTTCTTCTGTCATTCTTGTTTACTGTTCAGCTCTATGCAGCAGAGTAAGTGATTGAAAAGACCAGGTCCTAATCAGGGCCTCTTTATTCCTCAAATTGACATCATTGCTCTCCAGTAATTTGAAGAGATCTGTTATTGCAAACTTTCCTAGTAAAATACATCCCATTCTATTTTTACTGTTGGTACCAAGTGTATTCTGAATGCTGGTACCAAGTGTATTGATTGTGGATCCAAGTGAAATGAAGTAATTGACAGCTTCAACCTTTTCTCCATCTATTGTGATGTTGCCTATTGGTCCAGTGGTGAGAACTTTTGTTTTCTTGACATTGAGATGCAATCCATACTGAAGGTTCTATTGAAGGTTGTATTTAACCTCCTGCAGCAAGTACTACCTGATCACATCGCCTGTTGTTGTTGCTGATTGCCATCAAGTCAATCACAACTCATAGAGACCCTATGAACAAAAGACTGAAGCTTTTCTATAACTATCATCAGTTCATAGAGTTTGCAGAGGCACATTATTTAGGCAGTGGATGCCACTTCCGCTTCCAAACATGTCTTAAATTGGAGCTCCACCAAACATGCTCCATCATGGGTAACCATTATGACATTTGACACCCCAATGGCACAAGATTCAGAGTCACAGCAACTCCAGGTTACCTCAGTGCTGCAAATTGACAGAAGAGTGCTGTACCGCTTAGATTATACCTCCAAATATAAAAAACAACTTTTAAATGCAAACGCCCTCAAAGAGGTCTTGTTGACTATACTAAGTACTGTCATGCATGTTTGCAGAAACTGATACAATCTTGAACAAAATAAAGAATTGGCACCTTGTGTCCTTAGTTATTACTAGTTCTTGATAGCTATGTCAGAAATATTTTTCCAGAACCAATTATTATTGAGAAAGGATAAAATATTTGTGGGTAAAATGTAATTCTTTTATTAGGAAATGATTATGAAAAGAATATAGACATGCAGTGCTGAAAAAAGCAGTCTCCAATATTAAACTTTTAAGAACACCAGTTTCACATTGGAATGATTTTCTTAAAACAACACCCACGTACTTCATTATTTTCTTGATAGTGAGTAATAGGTAGAGGTGTTTGGAACACTAGAATTTTATAAAATACAAGGCTTTTGGAATCACATTTTCTTTCTAGAACACTGTAATTTAATTGTTAATGCATGTAGGTTCATTTATTGAAGAGTAAGAAGAAAATCACCCAGGTCCATTTGTTAATAGGAAATAATAGCACATAAACATCTTTGTGTAAATGGACCAAAACTATTGTCTATAAGCACAGAAAGCCAAACATACAAAAGTAAAGGATGATGAATGGGAATGGTACACATGCATGTGGTGTTTTGTTTTCTAGTAATTATCGTTCATAATGAAATAATATGGGCAGCAGACTGTTGGGTGCTGCTTCCTACTCTTTTATGAGCTGTTTTGTTTTTTGGTGTTTTTTTTTAAATCCTATTTTCCTCAGCTGGTACACAGATGCCAAAATTTCAAAAGTACTAGGTCAGGGCAATTTAACCTCAAATCTATGGACACCCAGAAGGTCTGTGGGATTTTCCTGGATTAATGTAGGGTCTTCATAGCCTCCCCTGAGTTTAGACACAAAACGTAAGTGTGGATGTGGGTGGTAGGTACACAATTGACGTCCCTCTGCTTAGTGTGCTGGCCCTCCTCTTTCTCTCTCTCTCTGTTTCTATAGTACCTGTTCTTGCAAGACTAACTCACATGTACTTCTTCCTAGAAACTCTCTCATGGCTTCTCTGCTCCTTCCCCCACAACCCTAGTCACTAGAAGCTTTCATACCCTTAGACTTCTGAATATACCTCACTCATTCACTCTTTGATACATTTTGATGTTTACTCAATATACTGGTCCAAGTCTCATGTTACATATCTTTGCCCTTATCACAAAATAGATTAAGACAAGATTTCAGTTGGTACATTGATTGCTGGCAATTTCCTGGTGTTAGAGTATCTCCCCTTGGTATATGGCAAAGGATCTAAGAAAGTACTCCACATCTCACCCTGGCACCTTGCTCCCAACTTCAGCTGACCTCATCAGATACTGCAGCACTTTGTATCTCTCTGAGCATTTCATATTCATTAATCCTATTTATCCTACTTTCTCATGATGAATTATTATATTAGATGCTACCAGCCAGGATTTTGTTGAGAATTTTTGCATCTACGTTGTCTGTGGCCCTCAGGCCAAATTTATTTATTTTTAAATTACTATTCTTTAAGTGATACAGCAATCTTTTGTCTATTTGTTAAACTAAACAATTTTGTGCTGCTGGGATGCCGCACACTTTTCCATAGTCTTGTCAAATACCATTATGGACAATGTTTGGATGCGCTTCCAGATTGATTTATGACGGGAAGCAGGAGTGGCATCCACTTCCTAAACTAGATCCCTCTGGAAACTCTACAAACGTTCTACACTCTATAAATGTACAGAAATTATGTTAGTTATAGAACAGAGTTTTATACAGAAATGATGTTAGTTATGTAACAGAGTTTAGGTCTTCTGTGCAAAGCTTACTCTCAGTCGTATTCGGCTTGATGACATTTAACCAACGCTAAATGAAACTAGTGCTGTTGTATCTGGAGAAACACTCTTCCACTTTGTGCATCACTCTTTGTCAATGTGCTGTATGAAGTAACCTGGTTTTGCTGTGCTGCTGAACCTTGTACCACTGAGGTATCAAATACCAGAATGATTTCCCAAGGTGGACAGTGTTTGGTAGAGCTCCCAGTTGTAAAACAGGTTTGGAAGCAGGAGTGGCATCCATTTCCTAAAACAACGTGCCTCTGGAAATTCTATGAAATTGGAGAAATGATGGTAGTTATGGAAAGGCATTAGGTCTTTTGTTCATAGAGTTGCTATGAGTCACATTTAACTTGATGTTAATTAACAGTAACAACAACAACAATCCTATTTATATCATGCATTTATCCCATCTGACTTTACTAGGAATGTTATGATTGAGATTTAGGGAACATTGTTTTTAGAAGATCATAATATAGTATGATAAAAATTCCGGGGGTCTTCAATGATATTTCTCTAGTGTAGTTAAATAATAAGTAAATATTCCTGATATATTTTAATCAACTCTGAAAAAAAGTATTCACTAGAAAAAATATATACATATTATAGAGACTTTTTTCCCATGTAATTGAATCTATTTATTAAATTAGCTGATGAAAATTCACATGTAATTATTTTTATCATACTTGCCAAATAATTAGCCTTCAGAGTCTCCCTCCACTCTGGAAGTTGGCTGGCTGGCTGGCAGTCATTTCGATAGTGGTTATATCTTGATGGTGGTCAGGCATGGGAAGTTTCTGGAGTCCTTTTTGTTGTGTGTTATTGTTCTTCATCCCCCCACAAAAGTGGGTGGACCGTGAGACTTAGACTAAGGGTAAGGGTGTAGCCCTATTTCAGGGTGTGGCTTTAAAATCCTGTAGGACCCTTGGGCCAAAAATATTGATATTAGATGAATATTCTTTAAAAGATACAGCAATCATTTGTCTATTTGCTGTACTGAATAACTTGGTGTTATTGTGATGCTGAACACTATCCCATAGTCCCATAGTTGTGTCAAATACTATAATGGCTACCCATTATATACAATGGTTGGATGAACTTCAAGATTGATTCATGTCGGGAAACAGGCGTGGCATCCACTTCCTCAACTAAGTGCCTCTGGAAACTCTAAAAACTATCTTATAAATGTAGAAATTATGTTAATAATAGAAGAGTTCAGGTCTTTTGTGTAAAGCTTACTCTGAGTCATATTTGACTTGACAACATTTAAATGAGATTAGGGCTGCTATATTTGGAGGAGCACTCTTCCACTTTGCACATCACTCCTTGTCAATATGCTGTATGAGGTAACCTGGGTTTGCTATGATGCTGAACCTTGGGCCATGGGGATATCATATACCAGAATGGTTTCTCATTGTGGACAGTGTTTGGTGGAGCTCCCAGTTGTAAAGCAGGTTGGGAAGCAGGAGTGGCATCCACTTCCTAAACCACATGACTCTGGAAACTCTATGTACTTGGAGAAACAACGATAGCTATGGAAAGGCATTAAGTCTTTTGTTCATAGAGTCACTATGACTTGACCTCGACGTGATGACAATCAACAACAACAACAACAATGGGAACCTTTTTTATCCTTTAAAAAATTATATTTGTCTGCATTCACAATTTATATATACTGTTTCACATTTTTCTTCACTCACAGTGTGTTTCACACAATCATCTCCATATATTGAGTTTTATAAACTTAATCCCCATTGAGTTATGCCCACCGTTAACCCGTTTTTCAGATCTCTGCTGGATCTCTCTTATTTCCTTTACTCCCTCCCTTCACGCATCAAATCACAGGCAGACCTGTGATTTACCTCCCTGGATTCCAATGCAAATTTTACTAGTTATCCTTATATTTTCAAAATAATGGTCTTACTCAGTATTTGTCCTTATGAGAATGAGTTCACTCCATTTAAGGCTCTCCAGTCTCTCCCAAGTTATGTAGCATTTTCTGAACTTGTTGTACCATAGTTTCTCAATTAATTTAATTATGGCTGGACATTTGGGCTGTTTCCATGTTCTTGTATGATGAATAAATGCTGCTACAAACATGGGTGCACATATCCCCATTTGTGTCTCAGTTCTAATTTTGTTGAGGTATATTTCTAGCAGTGGAATAGCTGGGTCATAAGGAATTTGTATGTTCAGCTTTCTGAGGAAACACCAAAATGCCTTCCATTTTACCATTTACAATCCCATTAACAGTGTATGAGAGTTCCAATCTCTCCACATTCTCTCCAAAATGTATTGCTGTCCTGTTAGACTTTGTCACTGCTTCTGGGATGAGATGGTATCTCATTGCAGTTTTGATTTGCATCTCTTTTACTGCTAGTGATTTTGAGCATTTCTTCATGTGTCTGTTACCCATCAAAATGTCTTCCTCTGTGAAAAGTTTTTCTATGTTTTTTGCCTATTTTGTAATTGTGTTATCAGTCTTTTTCTTGTGGAGGCTCTTTAGTAGTCTATAAACTTTTGTTATGAGACCCTTGTCCGAGAGGGAATTGGCAAATATTATTTTCCAGTCAGTAAATTTTCTTTTCGTCCTATTGGAGAAAATTTTTGATGCACACATGAATTTAAGTTTTAGAAGGTCCCATTCATCAATTTTATCCTTTCCTGGCTGTGCGTTTATTGCTGTATTTGTCAGCCTCTTTCTACCACAGGCTAGGCCTGCTATATTTGGTCCCATTTTGTCCTTTATGATCTTCATAGTTTTGATGTTTATCCTTAGGTCTCTGATCTACCTTGATTTGATTTGTGTGTATGATATGAGATGTGAATTCTGCTTCAGTTTTCTGCAGGTAGTAGTCCAGTTTTCCAGTGCCATCTGTTGAAGAGGTTGTCGTTTCTCCATTTGATAGGTGTTTCCTTATCTAATATCAGTTGATAGCTAGATGGGTTAATTTCTAGGTTCTCAAATCTGTTCCATTGGTTATGTCCTTGTTATTGCCCCAGTACCAAGGTGTTTTATTATAGCTTTTAGCAGTTTTTTAGTTCAGGGAGTACTATGACTTTCATTTCATTTTTGTTTTTCAAAAGTGTTTTGCTTATTCAAAGTTTCTTTCCCCTTCAAATAAATGTCACAATTACTTTTTTTGATCTCTTTGAAAAATGAATTTGGTATTTGTATTGGGTTAAACATGTAGATTGTTCTTCATTTGTATTATATTGAGTCTTCCTATCCATGAATAGGGGATATTTTTCTATTATTTAGGCTGTGTCACAAGGGATATTATAAGCCAACATTTGATGGATCTTGGCTGAAAGCAGAGAATATGATTGGAATGTCTATCTGTGTTTGACTATGCAAAGGCATTTGACTGTTTGGATCATAATAAACTATGGCTAACTCTGAGGAGAATGGGAATCCCAGAAAACTTGATTGTGCTTATGTGAAATCTATATGTGGACCAGGAGGCAATCGTAAGAACAGAGCAAGGGAACACTGCATGGTTCAAAATCAGGAATGGTGCATGCCAGAGATGTATCCTATATCCACAGCTTTGTAAGCATATAGAACAAGTCATCTGGGATGCTGGGCTCTATGAAGAGGAATATGACATCGGGATTGGAGGAAGGCTCATCAACAGCATACATTATGTAGATGACACAATCTAGCTTGCTGAAACTGAAGAGGACCTGAGGCATTTGCTGCAGAAAGTCAAGGACTGCTGACTTCAATATGGATTGAAGGTCATCATCAAGAAAACAAAGATTCTCACCACTGGGTTGATTGGCAGCATCATGATAGACAATGAAGAGACTGAGATTGTTTGTTAACAGCTTCAGCTTAGTAGCTCCTATAGTCAACACTCTTAGTACCATCAGCCAGGAAATCAAAAGACAAATTGTGTTGGCAAAATCTGTTTTCTGAGACCTTTCCAAAGTACTGAAGAGCAACAATGTCAATCTAGAATCCTAACAATTACTTGCTATGCATCAGAAAGCTGGAGACAAATTGATGCCTTTGAGCTGTAGTGCTGGAGAAGATTATGGATTATACCACAGACTGCTGGCAGAATGAACAGGTTTGTCCTGGAGAGGGTGAAATCATGCTGCTACTTGGTGGCAAGGATTTTGAAGCTCCATCTGATATACTTTGACTATGTTGCAAGGAGGAACCAGTCCTTTTAAAGGGATATCATGCTTAGAATAGTGGAGGAACAATGCAAGAAAACAAGACCCTGGATGAGATGGATTGACTCAGTGTCTGGGGGTAATTCAATGCACATAACAACAATTGTTTATCACAAACAAAGGTCTTTGTAAAAGTCTTTTGTGTCTCTACTTAGGTCTATTCCTACGTATCTCAGTTTGTGGTTGCCTATTGTAAGTGGTTGTTTGTTTTCAGTTTTGGGGGGTTTTTTCCTTGATTTCCCTTCATGTTTTCTTTGTTATTATAGAGGAATCTTATTGACTTTTGTATATTGACCTTGTTTCCTGCCATTATACTAAATTGTTCCACGACTCTACCAGGATTTTATTCTTATTGAGTCCTTGAGATTTAGGTGTACACTATCATATCATCAGCATATAGCAACAGTTTAACCACCTCTTTGTCAATCTGTTTGCCTTTTATTTCCTTTTCTTAATGTATTGCCCTAGCAAGTACTTCCAATAAAATATGGAATAAGAGTGGTGACAGTGGGCATCTTTGTCTGTTCCCTGTTCCCAAGGAGAATGTTTTCAGTCTTTCTCTCTCACTTATTTTTGTATATATACTTTTGACAATGTTGAGAAAATTCCCTTCTATTCTTATTTTGCTGAGTGTTTTAATCAGAAAGGTGGGTTGTATTTTGTTAAAGGCCTTTTCTGTATCAATTGCTAGGATCATGTGGTTCTTGTTAGTTGCTTTGCAAATGTGATTAATTACACTAATTGGCTTTTCTTATGTTGAACCATCTTTTTCATATGTGCTGTGAGTCTCACTTGGTCATGTTGAATTATTTTTTTTTATGTGTTATTGGATTCTATTGGGCAGGATTTTGTTAAGGACTTTTTTAAAAAGTCTATATTCATGAGAGATATTTATCTGTCATTTTCTCTTTTGGTAATGCCTGGTTTTGATATTAGGGTTATGCTTGCTTCATAGAATTATTATGGACAAGTTCCTTCTTTTTCTATTTTTTTGAAATAATTTAAGTAGCATTGGTAATAGATATTCTCTGAATGTTTGGTAGAATTCAGCCATGAAACCATCTGGTCAAGGATTTTTTTTGTAGGGAAGTCTCCTTATGACATGTTCAATTTCTTCTTTTGTGATGGGTCTGTTCAAATATTTTACATCTGTCCATGTCAATCTAGGTAAGGTGTGAGTTTCAGGGAATTTTTTCATTTCCTCTAAGTTTTCAAATTTATCAGAGTATGAGTTTTCATAATATTTCCAATATTAAAGATTTCATTTCCTCTGGGTCTGTGATAATATCACCTCTATCATTCCTTAATTAAGTAATTTGTGTCATTTCTCTATTTCTCTTTGTTTTCTTGTTTTTCCTTTTGTTAAGTTTGCTAGTGATAAGTCAATTTTACTGACCCTTTCAAAAAAACAGCTCTTGATCTTGTTGATGCTTTCAATTTTTATTTTGTTTTCTATGATAGTGATTTCAGGTCTTGTCTTTATAATTTCCTTTCTTCTGGAGGTTGTCAGTTGATTGCTCTTTTTCTATATGATTGAAGTGTTGAGTTAGATAATTGATTTTGCTTCTTTCTCCTTTTTTTATGTTTGTTTATTGCTATGAACTTCCCCTCTGTGGAATACTTTAGCTGTATCGCAGAAGTTTTGGTTTATTGTATTTTAATTTCCTTTGATAATATTTTTTTATTTCTGTCTTGACTTCTTCTGTATCTCAATCATGTTCTAGCATGGTGTTATTTAGTTTCCACTGGGATGGTATTATAAGCTTTATCCTCTTGCTGTTAATTTTTATCTTTGTGGCATTGAAGTCTAAGATACTTTGTATTATTTCAATGTTTTTTTAATTTGTTGAGGCTCGCCTTGGTATTAATAATATATGATCAGTTCTAGAGAATGTGTCACTTGACAAGAAAGTAAATTGACTTTTAGTTGAGTGCTATAGTCTAAATACACCCACAAGGTTGAGTTGGCTGATTCTATAGTTTAGATCTTTTGCATTTCTTTTATTTTCAGTACTGTGTTGGCTCTACCTTCTCTGCCTTGGGATGATTTTATTTTTAAGTTCTTATACCCCTTAATCTTTAGTTTCAATTTTTTTTTCCTTTTATCTTTTGCATTTTCTTCTTTATTTATTGAAGTTCCTCCTTATTAATAAATTTCTTCTGCCTTCCTGTCTCTGTAGTAATTGTTTTATTAAAGGCTTCCATCATTTCTTCCATAATTTGAAGCTTCTTCTGTAGCTGATCAAATAACTCTGCATCAACATATTTCTTCTGGTTCTCTGTGTCTTGTGTATTCACTGGGTCTGCAATACACTGTGGTTTTTTAGAATGGTTGTTTTGCTGCCTGCTGCTTTCTTGACATTATGGTAATTTCCTTTTTTATAGATGTTGTTGTTGTTGTTGTTGTTATGTGCCATCGAGTCGTTTCCGACTCATAGCGACCCTAAACCCTGCTCTATCCTGCGCCAACCGCACCGCCTCTGACACACCCATCCCGATTACCCCAGTCACCAAATCAATCCATCTCATAGAGGGTCTTCCCCTCCTGCGCTGTCCCTCCACCCTCCCAAGCATGATGTCCCTCTCCAAGGACCCGTCCCTCCTGGCAACATGTCCAAAGTATGTCAGACGAAGCCCCAGAATCCTTGCCTCCAAGGAGCAGCTTGGTTTAATCCTCTCCAAGATGGATCTGTTTGTTTTCCTGGCAGTCCAGGGTACATTCAGTACCCTTCTCCAGCTATTATAATTGTGTAAGTTCCCAGGGGATGGCAATGTTCTATCAGAGATCTGTATATTTTTGTTTCCTGTTCACCCAAGTGGAGTGAATGTCTAAATCAGAGAACACAGAGGTATATTATGCCCTGGAAGGCCACAACAGATACACTGCTGTTCCCCCTGGCTTAAGAAACCCTAAGCCTTCTCTTTGTGTTGCAGGTTAGTTTGATTCAAGGGTAGAAATAATGAGACTTGTTTAAAGAGATGTATGAGAATGCATTCATATACCATGTAGGAGTTTATGTATTTTTGTGAGATATTTTCAATAAGTTCATAACCAGTCTTCTCTAATTCTGTTATGACATACATCAGAATCTGATTTGTATGAAAATGACTTACAGATTTGTTGGTTTCCTCCTCTAAACTGGAAATTCCTGAAATTTGGTGCCTAGAGTTCTCTCTTCATCGATTCTTCCATTGGTCTAGCACACCAAGTTTGTGCTATCTTAGTTAAGTATGAAAGAGGATATCCATTGTGATAAGGACAGTGGTGATTCTCTGGTAGAATCCTCATATTTCAAGAAGGAAACTTGAATCTAGTTCCCAGCCACTATACCTCAGGCATAGTCACCATGCATTGGTCAGATGCAGACTAAGGTAACAAAGAAGAAATGCTTGGAGATCTAGCCAATGAAAATAATCCAATCAGTAAATGGTGGTGAAGATGGTGCCAGACTTGGAAGTATTTGGTTACATTGGCAGTTGACAATAACAACATTAATAATCATATCATATCTTAAAGTGAAGCCATTCAAACACTAGGTTTGGGCAAGAAATCAATATTAAGCATGTTGTTGTTGTTAAGTGCCGTCGAGTCACAGGTGATTCATAGCAACCCTATGAAGGAGAGTCTCAACGCTTGTGTGTCTCTCATCCTCTCTCTAGGTTCATAGGGTTTCCGGAGGCAAGCTATTATGGAAGAAGATGCCACTCCTCCTTCCAAGATATTAATCATATACCTATTTAACTTCTCATTCTAAATGATAGTGAATATTACTGTAAATAAGAGTGTTACTGGCTGGCATGGTAGCGGCCTTATCTGACCTCTACTAACTCCACAAGGAGCAAGAGTTCTCACTCACAAACATGGCCCCAGACACCCACACTTTCCTCTATTAATTCTTTCTAACATCCACCCTCCCTCCCAGGGTTCTCACTGCTCCACTTCTGGTAACTCAAAGGCAACAGTGATAATTATAGTGTTTACTAGTGAATTTAACATGATACACTTCACGTTAGAAACAGGATACAAATTTTCATTCAGGACAGCTTCTCAGATGTGCTTGAAGACCCTTTGTCCTTCAGCCTGTAGTCTTCAGGTCAGTATTAAAAGGTCTCTTAGTCCTGCCAATGATAGCTTCTCTCTCCTAGTCCTCTAGCAAGCTTGGGTAAAGGTCCTCAGTGCTGGCTTCATGAGGCAGTTTATCTCTATCTCATATCTACTCTCCACTACTGCTGCTGCCAGGACTCTTTCTGGCAAGTTTCCCATTTCTTGACTCCAAACCTGTTCAATTTAAATCTGACAAGATGTAAAAACTGACCAACCCCCTCTTTAATAGACGTCATGTTTTCTTTGCATGTTCACACATACAAACACAAAGGTCCTATTCATTTCATTCCCATCATTAGCATAGTCCTAGCCAGACATGCGGATGCAACAGAGTATGGAAAGTATCAAACAATATCATCAACATCACAACTAAAATCGTGCTGAAGATTTCTTTTAAAATAATTTATTTTTAAAAATAACTACACCAGTACATGTACAGATAATTACCAGAAATTCAAAGTGTATTGAGAAGAGGCTGCAGATAAATGAATATCACTGATGATGTTGGATAGATTTTTCTTAAATCAGGGAATATCAGAAAGCTGTTTAATTGTTTTGTTTTTTATGCAAAAGCATTTTATGATGTGGATCTTAAATTATTTGCTAACATTGAGAAGACTGAGAATCCCAGAACACTTAATTGTGTGCATGTGATATCAATACATAGAAGAGGTTGTCCAAACAGAATAAGAGAACACTGCATGGTTTAAAATCAGGAAAGATGTATATCAGGATTATGTTCTTTCTCCAAACCTATTCAACCTGTATGCTTAACAAATGATATGAGAAGCTAGGTTATAAGAACAATATCATTGATTTCACATGCAAGCAAAATTCTACTGAAGATTATAAAAAAATCACTGGAACAGCACATCAGCAGGGAACTGCCAGAAGTCCAGGCTGGGCTTAGAAGGGGTACTTAGAAGAAGGGCTTAGAAGGGTACTAGGGATATTATAGCTACTGTTAGATGGATCTTAGCTGAAAGCAGGGAATACCAGAGGAATGTTTATCCTTGTTTCATTGACTATGCAAAGGCATTTGATTGTGTGGACCATAACAAACTGTGGCTGACTCTGAGAAGAATGGGAATCCCAGAACACTTGATCGTGTTAATGAGAAACCTATACTTGTACCAAGAGGCAGTCATCAGAACAGAGCAAGGAAACACTGCATGGTTAAAACTTGGGAAGGGCATATGCCAGGGATGTGTCCTGTCTTCATACCTTTTCAACCTGTATGCAGAACAGATTATCCAGGAGGTTGGGCTCTATGAGGAGAGGTGTGGCATCAGGATTGGTGGAAGATCTATCAATGATCTGCATTATGCAGATGACACAACCCTGCTTGCTGAAACTGAGGAGGACATGAGCGCTTGCTGCAGAGGGTCAAGGACTGCAGCCTTCAGTATGGACTGAGGCTCAATGTCAAGAAGACAAAGATTCTCACCACTGGACCAATTGGCAACATCAGGATGGATGGTGAAGAGACTGAGATTGTTCACAGCTTTAGTTTGCTTGGCTCCACAGTCAACACTGGGCAACAGTAGCCAGGAAATTAAAAGACGTATTGCCATGGGAAAGTGTGCTGTTAGGGACCTCTCCAGGGTACTGAAGAGCAATGGGGTCTCTCTGGAGACTAAGGTGCATCTGATACAGGCCATAGTCTTTGCTATCACTTGTTATGCATCAGAGAGCTGGACAATGACTAGGGAGGATACAACAAGAATTGACACCTTTGAGCTGTGGTGCTGGAGTAGACTGTTGAGGATATCATGGACTGCTAGGAAAGCAGACTCATCCCAGAGAGGGTTAAACTGGGCGGCTCCTTGGAGGCAAGGATTCTGAGTCTTCATCTAACATACTTTGGACATGTTGTAAGGAGAGACAGATCCTTGGAGAGGGACATCATGGTCGGGAGGGTGGAAGAACAGCACAGGAGAGGAAGGCCCTCTATGAAGTGGATTGATTCGGTGACTGGGGTAATCTGGATGGGTGTGTCAGAGACAGTGCGATTGGTACAAGACAGAGCAGAGTTTAGGGCTGTTGTACATAGGGTCACTATGAATTGCAAGTGACTCGACGGCACATAACAACAACAACAACAACAGGTTATATGAAGAAGAATGTAGCATCCGTTTTGGAGGAAGATTCATCAACAAACCGTGTTATACAGATTACACAACCTTGCTTGTAGAAAGAGAAGACTTGAAGTATTTGTTGCAGAAGATCAAAGACTATATCATTCAATATATATATATAACATTTCAACCTCAAGACAACAAAAACCTTCACAATTGGACCAAAAGGCAACATTTTGATAGGTAGAGGTTATAATAAAACCTTCTCATCTTACTTGGCAAATCTTTCTTCTTCATTAAATGCTGTAAAATGTTTTTTTTCCTGGCCGAGCTCTGCCATTTTATCAGTTTCAGTACATTTGGGGAGAATGGCCTCTGCTACAGGGTCAACGCCGGACATTCTGCAGGTGCTCGAAACATCCTAGACTCAGATAAAGCACTGGGTGGGGTGGTTTCATTTTCTGCTGAGCACCTTAGAAACCAAGGCAGCAGAACAAATGGAGCAAGAGTTTCTATGAGAAGCACAGATTACAGATTGAATTTCCCTGAGATCTGAAGACCTCTTTCTACCCTGCTCCAAGCACCTTCTCTCCTCACAGTAGGATGTCTGGATTCAGTTCTGTATATTGGAGCTTTGGCAATAGTGAGTGCTTGTTTTGTTTTCTCCAAAAGAGAACTATAATCTTATATGCAAAAACTATACTTGAACTGAGATGCATTCATCAGAATGGTTCAAAATCAGGAAGGGTATATGCCAGGGATGTATTCTGTCTCCATATCTTTTCAATCTATATGCAGAACAGATCACCTGGATGCTGGGCTGTATAAGGAGGAATGTGGCATCAGGATTGGAGGAAGACTCATCAACAACCTGCATTATGCAGATGACACAAATCTGCTTCCTGAAACTGAGGAAGACCTGAAGCGCTTGCTGTAGAAAGTCAAGGACTGCAGCCTTCAATATGGATTGAAGCTCAACATCAAGAAAACAAAGATTCTCACCACTGGGCCATTTGGCAACATCATTATGGATGGTGAAGATACTGAGATAGTTAACAGTTCTAGTTTGCTTGGCTCCACAGTTAACAGTATTGGTACTAGCAGCCAGGAAATCAGATATGAATTGCATTGGGAAAATTAGCTGTCCAAGATCTCTCCAAAGCACTGAAGAGCAATAACATCAGGCTAGAGACTAAGGTGCACCTGATCTGGGTCATAGTCTTTGCAATTACATGCTATGCTTCAGAGAGCTGGACAGTGACTAAAGATGATAGAAAGATAATTGATACCTTTGAGCTGTGGTGCTGGAGAATAGTGTTGAATACACCATGAACTGCTAGGAGAACAAACAAGTTTGTCCTGGAGAGGGTGAAACCGGGCTGTTCCTTGGAGGCAAGGATTCTGAAGCTTTTTCTGACGTACTTTGGGCATGTTGCAAGGAGAGACCAGTCCTTGGAGAGGGACATAATTTTTGGGAGAGTGGAGGGACAGCACAGGAGAGGAAGACCCTCTATGAGATGGATAGATTCAGTAATTGGGGTACTGGGAGTGGGTGTGGCAGAGATAGTGAGGTTGGCACAGCATAGAGCAGGGTTTAGAGCTGTTGTACATAGGGTCGCTATGAGTCACAAGTGACTCAACGGCACATAGCAACAAACAACACAAGCAGTAAAACCTTTTTTTATACATATATGTTGTCTCTGACAAGTTTAGCAGAAAGACTCAAAGTTTAAATATATACTGTGGTGATTGGACACCATGAAGTCTGTTTTGACTTATAGGAACCCTATGTCACAGACTAGAATAGCTTTACAATTCTGAAGGCACTCAGTTCAAATTCACTAGCTTCGCCATGGAAGAAAGATAGGCAATCTCCTCTCATGCAATTGAAACTACCTCTGAAAAGCTGCTGGAGGGTCAGCTATAGGTTGATTCTGACTCAGTGGTACATAACAACAATGGGGTTTCGTAGACTGTACTCTTTATCAGATTATGCTATCTTTTCTCCCACAGCTTTCAGTTTGTTGTTGTTGATTGCCTTTAAGTTGGGCACAACTCATAGTGACCCTATGAACAAAATGGCCTGATGCCTTTCTGTAACTATCGACCTTTATAAAAGGTTATAGAGTTTCCAAAGACATGTTTAGGAAGTGGCTGCCACTCCTGCTTCCAAAGCCTTTCCGTTAGTAGCTGAGAAAATATATGTTGTTGCTGTCATGTGCTGCTTAGTTGGAACCAATCAATAACCCACCCTCAACTGGGGTTTTGGGTTTTTCCCTCTTTTTTTAAATTAATTTTAATGAAAGTTTACAGAGACTTAGGGTTTCCAGTCAAACACTGTTGCACTTTTCTCCCTAACAACCCCCACCCCCAATAAACTCTTCTCCTTGAAAAGTAAAATAAAAACTCTTTCATTGTCATGCAATTCCTCCCCCCAAGTCCACTCCACTGTGCAGCCTTCATTCTGGACTCCTATCATGACAAGAATATCCAATCATATATCCCTTTTAAACAGTTCTCTCCCTCATCTGTTTCAACACAGTATACATCATTCCACCCCTCCTTCTCTGTCTTCCCTCAACCCTGATGTCAGTCCCATTTTAAAACAGTGGCCCTATGCAATATTTGTCCTTTTGTGACTGAGATATTTCACTCAGCATAATGTCCTCCACGGTCATCCATTTTGAATAATATTTCTAGAGTTCCTTGTTTTCAGTGCTGCATAGTATTCTAGTCATAGTAATCATTCATAGCTTCTCCATCCGTTCGTTTGTTGATGGGCACTTGGGTTGTTTCCAGATCTTTGCTATTGCAAACAAAGCCACAATAAACATGGGTGTGCATATATCTGCTTGGGTGGCAGTTATGGTTTCTTCAGGGTAAATTCCCAGTAGTAGAATTTCTGGGTCAAATAGTATTTCTATTTGCAGCTTTTTGAGAAAGTGCCATACAACCTTCCATAGTGGTTGTACCATTTTAATCTCCCACCAACAGTGAATAAGGATTCCAATTTCTCCACAGTCTCATCAGCATTTGATGTTAAATTTTCTGTTAAATTTTGCCATTCTTACTAGGTGAGATGATAATCTCATAGTTGTTTTGATTTGCAACTCTTAGTGCTAGGGATTTTGAACATTTCTTTGTGTGTTTGTTTGCCATCTGAATGTCTTCTTTGGTGAAGTGTCTGTTCATATCCTGTGCACATTTTTTCAATTGGGTTATTTACCTTTATCTTGTTGTGGTGCTCAAGTATTTTATGAATTCTAGATATAAGTCTCTTGTCTGACATGTCATTACCAATTATTTTTTCCCAATTTGTGGCTTCCCTTTTTACCCTGTTGGAGAAGTTTTTTTATGTGCATAGGGATTTGATTCTTAGAAGGTCCCATTCAAAGAGACCTGGAGAGATGGAAGAATATCCCTTGCTCATGGATAGGAAGACTCAATATTGTGAAAATGACAAAATTGCCAAAGGCAGTTTACACAGTCAATGCAATCCCAATGCAAATACCAATTCCATTCTTCAACGAGATGGAAAAGGCAATCTCCAATTTCATTTGGAATGGACAGAGGCCCAGAAAAAGCAAAGCACTCCTTAAAAAGAGAAACAAGGTAGGAGGCATCTCACTCCCTGATTTCAAATCCTACTACACTGCTGTGGTGGTCAAGACAGCATGGTACTGGTACAATGACAGACACATGGATCAATGGAATAGAACTGAGAATCCAGAAATCAGCCCATCTGTCTATGGTCAACTGATTTTTGACAAGGAGATGAAATCAGTTAAGTGGGGAAGCGACAGCCTTTTTAACAAATGAGGCTGCATTTCTGCAGAAAACTCAAGCAAGATTCATACCTTACTCCATACACATAACTAATTCAAAGTAGATTATGGACCTAGGACTAAAACCAAGGACTATCAACTTCATTAAAGAAAAGTTTGGAAGAATTCCAGAAGTCCTAATCCATAACAGTCTTCCAAACAACCTGGAAAATCTACAATCAGGAGAGGATAAAATAGATGAATGGGACCTTCCACTGGATTTTTTAGAAGCCGTAATTTGCATGAGAGGCGGTTGCCTATCTTTCTCCAATGACCCGCTGTTGGATCAGAACTGCAGCCTTTGGGCCAGCAGAGCAGCTCTTTACTGCTAGGCCACTGAAGTAGAAATATAACACAGTTTTTTCCCTGATTTAAGAAAAACAACTCAGAGCCCTTCATGAAGCACAAAGAACAGAAACCCACCACTTTCCGATGACAGTCAAGCATGTCTCAATACACTGTTTCTGTTCCTATTGCATTTACAAGGTTTATAAAGAAGCATGTGAAAAGCCTTTTAATTTTTCTTGTAAAGGAAAAAAAAAAGATTTTCAAAATTCAAATATCCCCTGCACCTTAAAATCAGCCTTTCTCCTGATTCTACCTACCACCACCCACGTCCTGTCTCACTTGCTCAGGATGCCTCCCCGAATACTCTCTGATCATTGAAGGTCTCATGGACATTTAATGTCTGTGTTCTGATTCTAGCCTCATATACAAGCTAAATCCCCGCGATGTGTTTTTCCTTACCTCCCACAGTCTTATGAGGGATAGCTAGGAATTTTGAAGTGCCTAGCAAATTACTGTCCATTTAACATTCAGCTAAATTATATTTAATTCAAATCTTCTGTAGAGATTGAGAAAGTAACAATTTTGATTAGAGTAACTACTTAAGGGAATTTGGTTGGGGTGTCTCTTGAGATACTTAGTTGAAGGGTGGGAAAATTACTACAATTCTAGACGCTCTTGGAAACTTTCTGTAGGAAATGATAATGTACGTCTTCATTTTTTATCGTCTTTTCTGTCAGCTCTCACTGTGCTTTGCAATTGTTTTCCACTTAATGACCTGCTTTGCTCTCTCCTCCCATCTCCACACCACAAGGTATGATTATTAATAAGCTTCTGCAAAGATCAATGGGCCTACAGAGAATTTCTGGTTCATTTACAAATAGGCAAATGAGTTAACAGTTAAGTGCAAGGGAAAATGGACTAGTGGCAAGAAGCTGTGCTGCAGTTCTAAAGGTGTGCAGTACTCGGCCACCAGGGGCTCTGTGGAAGAAAGATGGGTAATCTCAAACAAAAGGGTAAGTTTTAAGTTTTCATTCCTTCCTTCAAAACACAATATTTGATAAAAATTAGGAATTTTTTTCTCCAAAATACAAAATTTGATGAAAACTAGGATGTTTTACTCCAGTCTAGAATTTTTGAGACAACCGTTCTTGTGCCTCAGTCACAAATGTCTAGATCAAAGGCTCTGAGGTGGTACAATTAGCTGCCTCCAAGTTCCTCCCCAGGTAATGGACACTGCATATGCAATGCATCAAAACACACTCCGTCCTAGTCTTTGCTCATGATCAGTTGAGAAATGAACCATTGTGATCCATGAGGCTTTAACAGTCTGTGACGGCCAGGAAGTTGCAGGTATAAAGTTTAGCACTTTTGTCCTCCCTCCAGAGTGATTCTGTACTGTGTACAGATGGAACCTCTCTTTAAAGCAAGGCTCCAGATTGTTTCAAAGTAATTCAGCCGTGGCTGACATAGCAAAGTTACAACAGGAACAAATCAATAAACCAGAGGCCTCCCAGAACTATACAGCCAAAACAGAAGAAATCATGAGTAGAAGCCCAGGAATGCTAGACTTGGAAGAAGCATGGTGAGTCTTTTCAAGAGTCGAGCACGGAATTTAAATTATCGCCAGAACTGTGGAGAGCAAGAAGCACAGTCAGTTTCCATCTTTGAGCTTGGCACCATTCTTTTTTCTTTCTCAAGAAATTTTGTTGCTATAACACAAACGTGCAAGCAGGGTTGTGTCATCTGCATAACACAAATTGTTGATGAATCTTCCACCAATAATGATTTCACACTTCTCCTCATCCAGCCCAGGCTCCAGGATAATCTGTTCTGCATATAGGTTGAAAAGATGTGGAGATAGGAGACATCCCTCTTATACACCATTCCCAATTTCGAACCATGCAGTGTTTCCTTGCTCTGTACTGACGACTACCTCTTGGTTCAAGTACTGGTTTCACATTAGCATGATCAAGTGTTCTGGGATTCCCATTCTTCTCAGAGTCAGGCACAGTTTGCTATGATCCACAAAGTCAAATGCCTTTGCTTAGTAAATGAAATACAGATACTTGTATTCCCTGCTTTCAGCCAAGACCCACCTAACATTAGCTACAATATCCCTAGTACCATGACCCCTTCTAAACCTAGCCTGGACTTATGGCAGTTCTCTGCTGAGTTGTTCCAGTCATTTTTGGATAATCTTCAGCAGAATCTTGCTTGCATGTGATATCAATGATATTGTTTGATAATTTCCACACTCTTTGGATCATCTTTCTTGGAATGGGAACAAGTATAGATCTCCTCTAGTCAGTTGGCCAAGTTGGCTAAGTTGGCATCAATTGGTATACCGTCTATTCCTGGGGCCTTATTTTTTGCTATTTCCTTTAAAGCAACTTGAACTTCTTCCTTCATCACCATAGGCTCTTGCTCATATGTTGTTTCATGAAATTCTTCTGTGTCTGCCAATTCCTTCCTATACAGTGACTCTGTATACTCTTCCCATTTTCTATTCATACTTCCTGCATTATTTAATATTCTGCCTAAAGCATCCTTCAGTATAGAACTCAAGGTTTGAATTTGTTTTTCAGGTTTTTGAGCTTAAGTACTACTGAGCGAGTTCAGCCATTTTGATTTTCTGACTTTGGTGCCTTGCACATTTCATTGTAATATTTTACTTTGTCATCCCGTGCTGCCATTTGAAATCTTATTCTGTTCAGCTCTTTAGTATCTTGAATCCTTCCTTATGCTTTGGCTTCTTGGTGCTCTAGTGCAATATTCAGAGTCTCTTCTGACATCCATTTTGATCTTTTTTTTTCTCCTGCCTCTTTGCCTCTTTTCCTGAGCTTTTGCACTCTTCCTGGATGATACCCTTGATATCCTCTCACAACTCATCTGGTCTTTACTCACTGGTGTTCAAGGCCTTACTTGTTCCTGAGATGGTTCTGAAATTCAGGTTGGATAGACTCAAGGTCATATTTTGGTTCCTGTGGATTTTATTTCATTTTCCTTAGTTTCAACTTGAACTTCCAAATGAGTAGTTGGTGGTCTGTTCCACAATCAGCACCTGGCCTAGTTTTCACAGCTGATATTGAGTTTCTCCAGTGATTCTTTCCAGAGATGTAATCAATCTGATTTCTATGCATACCATCAGGTGAAATCCATGTGTATAATCTATGTTTGTTTCTTATAAAATTTAATTGTAATGAATAAATCATTGATTGTGCAAAATTCAATCATTCAATGTTCAGCTTCATTTCTGTCACTGAGTCCATGTTTTCCAACTACTAAATCTTTTCTGTTCCCAACTTTTGCACTCCAGTCACCCATTATTATTAATACATCTTGATTGCATGTTCCATCAATCCCCAACTGTAAAAGTTGCTAGAAATCTTCTATTTCCTCTTCTTTGACTCGGTTTGTTGGTGCATATATCTGAATGGTAGTGATATTCACTGGTCTTCCTTATATGCATACCGATATTATCCTGTTACATTATTGTATTTCAAGGCAGATTTAGAAAGAATATTTTTAACTTTGAAAGCAGCCCCATTTTTTCCTCACCTTTTCATCTCCAGAGTAATAGTTTATATAATCATCTGACTCAAAATGCCCCATGCCAGTCCATCTCATCTCACCAATACCTAGTATGTGAGCATTTGTGTGTTCCATTTCTTCTTTAACAATATCTAATTTACCTATATTCCTGGTTCTCACATTTCATGTTCTGATCACTAGTGTCTGCTTATAACTGTTCCTCTTCCTTTGTATTTCCATATTAGAAAGCTCAACCTCAGTTGCCCTGTCCATTAGTCTATGTGTGTTCTATTGTACACCCAGCTTGCTGAAACTGAAGAGGACTTGAAGCGTTTGTTGCAGAAGGTCAAGGACTGTGGCCTTCAATATGAATTGAGGTTCAGTATCAAGAAGACAAAGATTCTCACCACTGGACCAATTGGCAGCATCAGGATGGATGGTGAAGAGATTGAGACTGTTCACAGCTTTAGTTTGCTTTCCTCCACAGTTAACATTCTTGGCACCACAGCCAGGAAATTAAAAGATGTATTGCGATAGCAAAGTCTGATGTTAGGGACCTCTCTAGAGTAGTGAAGAGCAATGATGTCACTCTGGAGACTAAGGTGCACCTACTACAAGCTATAGTCTTTGCAATCACTTGCTAGGCATCAGAGAGTGGGACAATGTCTAGGGAGGATAGAAGGAGAATTGATGCCTTTGAGCTGCGGTGCTGGAGAAGAGTGTTGAATACACCATGGACTGCTAAGAAAACAAACAGGTTTTGAGAGGGTTAAACTGGGCTGTTCCTTAGAGGCAAGGATTCTGAAGCTTCATCTGACATACTTTGGATATGTTGCAAGGAGGGACCAGTCCTTGAAAGGGACATCATGCAGAAGAAGACCCTCTATGAGGTGGATTGATTCAGTGACTAGAGTAATGGGGGTGGGTATGTCCGAGACAGTGAGACTGGCACAGGACAGAGCAGAGCTTAGGGCTGTTGTGCATAGGATCGCTATGAATCACAGGCAATTCCATGGCACATAATGACAACAATAGCACAAACACATTTCCTCAGAAGCAAAGGAATTTTGTTTCCTAGAGGAAGATTAAGTATCTAATAGATGCTAATCCTTAATGTTTCTCATTCTATAAGAAACCAAAGATTACTGAGTCAATTGTAAGCACCATGATTGATGGAGAATATATTGAGATTGTTAACAATTTCAGCTTGCTTAGTTCCACAGTCAATACTCTTGGCACCAATAATCAGGGAATCAAGGTGAATTGCACTGGGGAAAATCTGCTATCTGGGACGTTTCCAGAGCAGTGAAAAGAAATTATATCAGTCTGGAGATTAAGGTGCACTTGATCCAGGCTATAGTCCTTGCAGTTACTTGCTATGCACCAGAAAGCTGGACAATGCCTAAAGATAGCAGAAGGACAATTGATGCCTTTGAGTTGTGGTGCTGGAGAAAACAATTGGATATACCATGGACCACCAAGAGAACATGGTTTTTCCGGTTGTTGTTTTTTGTATGTACTGTCAACTTGGAACTGACTCATAGCTGACCCTCAGTCAGTTTTCAGAGGGAGTAAATCACCTGGAATCAGAGTATCCATCTTTCTCCCAAGGACCAGCTGGTGGATTAGAATAGATGTCTTTGGGTTGGCCATGCAATTCCTTACATCTAAGCCACCGGAGCTCCCTATCTTTACAGTACATCCAGATTTTGTTGTTGTTGTTGTGGTGGTGGTGGTGGTGTTATTTGCCCTCGAGTCACCTGGAATTTATAGCAACCCTATACAGGCCATGGTTTTTGCAATCACTTGTTATGCATCAGAGAGTTGGACAATGACAGGAGGATAGAAGGAGAATTGACGCCTTTGAGCTGTGGTGCTGGAGAAGAGTACT
>NW_006400120.1:1342801-1345625 GCF_000299155.1 Elephantulus edwardii
CAGCAGGATACCACTTCACTTCTACCAAATGCCTTCAGAATTAATGTGCCATTGTCCAACCCATGACTTGACAGCTTGTCAGAGAGATTTTTTTTCCTGTGTCCAGTGTCTCTTAAGTTTACTTGTACTGTCTCTGAGGGGAAGGTGATGTTTCCTGTAGAACTCCTCTATAGATTGTGTTTTTCTTCTTGTCCCGGTGGCCCAACCAGAGTAGCCTCTTAAAATAACTTCTTTCCTTTCCAACTACTTATTTGTGTGCTGTCAGTTTTTCTTTACATATTTCAATCAAAACAATTGACCTCTTTGTCTGACTTCAAAAGTTATTGTTAGGTGTCATCTGGTCAGTCAAGATTCATAGTGACACTATGAAAAACAGATCTTCACCTTGCCCTATCCTGCACCATCTTCATTATCTGTCATGCTCAAGGTCATTGCAGTAGTTATCGTTTCAATCTGTCTCATTTAAGGTCTTTCTCTTTCACTTACCCTCTATATTTTCCCACCATGGTGTGTCTTTCCAAGGACTGGTTCCTCCTTAAAATATACTCCTTGGATAATAGAGGAATTTTACAATCAGGGAAGAGAATTAGGGTTATCTCCAGCCCAAAACTGCATTCCTCTATGTTCTAACCTTTTTTTTTCCAACTATTTCTAACACCTGTCTTTCTGTTGGGAAATGTTGGGGAGGAAGGGAGGGCCTCTGGCTAGGAGAGATCACCTAAGCTCTGGATAAGTGCAAGCCTCCCAATGGCCTTTAACACAGGGTAGAAAGACCTCCCCTGTGTTTGACTTTACCAGCTTGAGAAAGCTCACCACCTGGGAAGATGGCTGCCACATCTGTTGAGCTGGGAGTGGTCCACACAAGGCTGAGGTTCTCCTATCCAAACCACATGTCCCACGTCTGTAAGCCCACCCTATCCTGTCTTCCTGTTTACATGATTGTATATAAGTACACTGCAGTCCCCAATAAAATTGAGCTGGATTGACTCTTTGCTTTTCTGAAGTGGTGTATCTACATTGTGCTTACCCCCATCAGGGTGTCGCTATTAGGCTGTCGGGGTGAACTGACAGTGTCACCTTTCCTCCCACAGTACTCTGTTTGCTGGGTCTGATAATTCTTTGCAGTCACCACACAGAACTCACAGAAAATACTGCTGATTTGGGGGTTTACTAAGGAAGTTACAAGATCAGAAATGGGTCAGAATAGTTTTTCAATAAGAGTAACTTCTTCTTAGTCATGCTTGTAGGCAGACTCCTTGACACCTGAGACCTTAAGCCTAGGCTTGTCCCTACCAAGGTAAGTGTCACAAAGTCCTTTAGCTCCACCAATAAGTGGTTCCAACTTGATGGTACATAGTAACAGTAGTAAGCAGTCAGAGGCACCCCACTTTATCAGCTGCCCTCAACTTGAAGGTACTCAGATCTCTTGTCAGCACACCCGCTGTAGCATCTTTGCTTCGTGGGTTGGGAAGCCCACCATGCCTTTTTGTAAAGTAAAAAAACTTTGAATTATTTTCCCAGAGCCACATTAGTATGGGATTTGCTGTTGTTGTGTACCATTGATTCAGAACTGACTCATAGATGACTCTCCAGTGGGTTTTCTTAGGCATTAAGTCACGTGAGGAGCAATTGCTCTTCCTCCCTCAGAGCACCTGGTGGATTCAAACTGCCTGCCTTTGGGCTGGCAGCATGATTCCCTTTCACTAGGTCACCAGCGCATCCTAATTAATGACAATAAAATAACTCCCACAAGTTAATGTCAGTCTTGAAATAATTATATGTTACAGCTTTATGTACTGCTTAAAGAGACTCTTTTTGAATGAAATGTTTGATTAATTGTAAGTAAAATTGTGTTGTGATCCTCACAAAATGGAACAGATCCTTTTGGAAAGAAAAATCACTGATTTTCCATAGTTTTCAGTGATTATTTTTTTTAATTAAATGTCAGTTTGAGGACAAAGGTACATCTGATCCAGGTAATAATCTTTTTGGTTACCTTGTGCATCTGAGAGCTGGACAATGAGTAAGGATGATAGAAGAATTAATGTCTTTGAACTGTAGTGTTGGATAAGAGTGCTGAAGATCCCATGGACTGCCAAAAGAACAGATATGTCCTAGAGAAGGTACAGCCAGAGTGCTCCTTGGAGGCAAAGATACTGAAGCTCTGCTTCACATACTTGGGGCATGTTGCTAGTAGAAGTTATTCCTTGGAGAGTAACATCAAGCTTATAAATGTGGAGAAGCAGCAAAAGACAGGAAGGAAGACTTTCAATCAGTGGATTGACACAGTAACTGCAGCAATGGGCTGGAATGCATCAGAGATTGTGAGGATAGCACCACATAAGACAGGGTTCAGATCAGTTGTTCATAAACTCACTATGAGTTGTGTTTAACTCAATGGCACCTAGCAACAACATCAACTGAAGCCAAGGCATTAGTGAATTTGTTGTTTGTTCTATTTCACACTAAGACCCTATTAATCACTGTTTAAAGCATTAGCATCAGGCAAGGGACTTGACCTTTTAAAAAATATGTTCGTGATAGATATTATCTTCATTAACAGGTATGATAGTTGTAACTCAGAAAAATAAATTCTTTGTCCAGCCAAAGAATTGATGAGTAGTCAGGCTGGCTGAAAAATGGAAGTATGGAGAAGTGTGACATCAGGATTGGTGGAAGATCTATTAACAATCTGCGTTATGAAGATGACACAATCCTGCTTGCTGAAACTAAGGAGGACCTTATGCACTTGCTGCAGAGGGTCAAGGACTGCAGCCTTCAGTATGGATTGAGGTTCAATGTCAAGAAGACAAAGATTCTCACC
>NW_006400120.1:1345725-1351457 GCF_000299155.1 Elephantulus edwardii
ACAGGATAGAGCAGGGTTTAGGGCTGTTGTACATAGGGTCGCTATGAGTCGCAAGCGACTCGACGGCACATAACAACAACAACAACAACATGCATAATAGTTCTGAACTCTGCTCTATCCTTAGTCAGTCTCACTGTCTCCAACACATCTACCCTCAACTATATTAATCCATCTCATCTGGGGTCTTCCTCTTTTGTGCAGTCACTCCACCCTTCTGAGTATGCTGCCCTTCTCCAAGGAATGATCCCTCCTGGCCACATGCTCAAAGTGTGTGAGACAGAGCTTTTAAATCTTTGCCTTTAAGGAATAGCTTGTTTTCACCCTTTCCAGGACAAAACTGTTTGTTCTTTTGGCATTCCATGATATGTTCAATACTTCCCTCCAGAACCACAACTCAAAGGCATCAATTCTTCTTTCATCCTTAGTCATTGTTCAGCTCTCTGATGCATAGCAACTAATTGCAAAGACTATTTGTACTGGATCAAGTGCACCTTAGTCTTGATCCCTGATAGCAGATTTCCCTAATGCAATTAATCTTTTGATTTCCTGACTGCTGGTATCAAAATGTTGATTGTGGATCTGAGCAGGCTGAAATGATTAACAATCTCAATCTCTTCTCAATTTGTCATGGTGCTACCAATTGGCCCAGTGGTGAGAATTTTTATCTTCTTGATATTGAGCTTCAATCTATATTGAAGATTATAATCCTTGACCTTCTGCAGTAAATGCTTAAGGTTGTCTTCAATTTTGACCAGCAAGGTTATGTCATCTGCTTTTCTCATGTTGGGGATTTTGTTGTTGTTTTGTTTTGGATTTTTAACATTTTTTTATTGATTTTCCTATAATAATACCTTTAAAGTATATTGCATTCACATACTTTGTTTTATACCATCCTTCATTTACAATGCATTTCATATAATCATTCATATACATTCTATTTTACATTATAATTTTATAGTAGTTTATTTACAAATTTCAAATACATTGTTTTTCATACCATATCCTTCCCACTTCCCTCATGCCCCATCCATCAAATTGACCCCAAGATTTATCTCCTACCCCCCACACCTCCTCACCCATCTGTTTCCACCCTCTGTCCCCCGTTAGGATCCTCATACTTATTCTATAATAATGGTTTTGTACAATATTTGTCCTTGTGGGACTGAATTCGTTCACTCAGCATAATATTCTTCAGTTCCTCTCAATTTAGGTAATAATTTTATACTGGTTTACATACAAAGATCATAAAGTTAATATACATTGTTTTCACACCAGACCTTTTCCAATTTCCTTTATCAATCCCTCCCTCCACCCATCAAATTGTATGACCCTATGTTTAAACTCCCCTTCCCTATTTGGATTCTCATGCACACTCTACAATAACGGTCCTATACAGTATTTGTCTTTATGAGACTGAGTTAGTTCACTTAGTATAATGCTCTCCAGTCCCTCCCATGTTAGGTAGTAATTTACAAAATCATTGCTCCTTCCTGCTGCATAGTTTTCCATTATGTGAATGTACCATAATTTCTCAATCTGTTCCATCATGGTTGGGCATTTTGGCTATTTCCATGTTCTTGCAATGGTGAATAATGCTGCTATGAACGATGGTGTACAAATGTCTCAGTTCTCACTTTCTCAAGGTAATTCCATATGGAATTTCTATGTCCAACTTTTTGAGGAAACACCAAACTGCCTTCCAGGGTGATTGTACCATTTTCCAATCTGACCAACAGTGTATAAGACTCGCCACATCCTCTCCAACATTTATTCCTTGCTTCCCTGCTAAACTTTGCCACTACTACTGAAGTGAGATAGTATCTTATTGTGGTTTTGATTTGCATCTCTTGTATTGCCAGTGATTCTGAGCATTTCTTCATGTGTCTGTTGGCCATCTGAATGTCCTTCTCTGTGAAAATTCTTTCCATGTCTTTTGCCCATTTTGTAATTGTGTTATCAGGTTTTTTTTCTTCTGGAGGCCCTATAGGATTCTGTAAACTTTCATTATGAGATCCTTGTCTGAGACGGTATCCTTGTCTGAGCCAAATATTTGTTCTCAGTAGTCGGTTTTCTTTTCACCCTGTTGGAAAAAGGTTTTGGTGAGCACAGAGATTTAATCTTTAGAAGGTCCCATTCATCAATTTTATCCTCTTCATATTGTATATTTCTGGCTGTATTTGGCAATACTTTTATACCACAGACTAGGCCTTCTAAAGTTGGTACCAGTTTATCTCTTATAAGCTTTATGGTTTGGGGCTTTATTCTGAGGTCTCTGATCCACCTTGAGTTGATTTTTGTGTATGGTGTGAGATGTAGAACATGTTTCCGCTTTCTGCAGGTAGAAGTCCAGTTTTTCCAACACCATTTGTTGAGGAGGTTGTCATTTCCCTATTTGTTAGATTTTATTTCCTTGTCAAGTATCAGTTGTTTATAGGTAAATGGGTCCATTTCTGGGCTCTCAGTTCTGTTTCATTGGTCTATGTGCCTGTTATTGTACCAGTACCATGCTGTTTTGGTTAATACTTCTATGTAAAAGGTTTTGAGGTCAGGGAGCGCTATGCCTCCCACTTAATTTTTGTTTTTCAGAAGTACTTTGCTTACTCGAGATCTCTTTCCTCTCCAAATAAACTTGACAATTTCCCTTTTGATCTCCCTGAAACTGAATTTGGTATCTATATTGGGATTGTGTTGAACATGTAGATTGTTTTTGGTAGAATTTTCATTTTCACAATAGCGAGTCTTCCTATACATGAACAGGGCACATATATCACAGGTTTTTGATGAGTCTCCAATCATGATGTCACATTTCTCTTCATAAAGTCCAATCTCTGAAATGATGTGTTCTGCATTAAAATTTGTTCAACAGATCATGAGTGAATCAAAAAGAACCTATTCAAGGCCTTGTTTTAAAGAAACACACTCTAGGTTAGCAGTTCTTACATTTTCACGTGCCTCAGAATCACTGATGGGCCACAGATTACCACATTCCACCCACAGAGTTTCTAATTGAAGAGATCTGAAGTGAGACTTGAGAATTTGCATTTCTGACAAGTTCACAGGTGATATTATTTCCCTAGGTTCATAAAATGAACTGCACTCTGAGACCCACTGTCCCATGTTAAATGATCAGATCTCCTCAATATAATAGAGAGAAGGTACCCCACAGCCTCTGAGATCCTCTTCGAGCTAGTCCTATCTACTTTTTTTTCCAATTTAATTCCAACCATCTATTGTGGAGCATCCTATCATCTCAAAAATCAAGGGTCCCATCCATTACCCAGGATATCAGACACTGGTATGATCTGAGCTAATGACCCAACTTAAAACTTGGAAATCAAATGTGGTTTTCAAAGCACAGTACAAATGACCTTTTCTGAAGAGCCTTCTCCAACATTCACAGTTGTTGTTGTTGTTGGGTCCTTTCCAGTCAGTTCCAACCCCTATCAACCACACCCACAAGAAAACAAAAGACTATGCAATCTTCTGCCATTCTTATAATCCTTGTAATCACCACTGAGCTTGCACCCATTGCTGCAGCTTCTACTGGTTAAAAAAGTGACTCTCATCTCAGCATCCACAGTACCATTGCCTCGCATGAATTTTACCTAATTAAATGTGTATTTGTCTTCCTCTATCAGATAGTTAGACCTTCAGGTAATTCAGTATTCTTCCAAACACCAAGCAGCAATTGTGTCAGTAGAATTAGATTGAATTGTACCAGGTCCTTCAGAACAATGAATATCTAAGTATGATCCGTGGACCACGGAAGGACCCAATCACTTTATTTGCCCATTTCTCTGTGTTGAAATGTGTGCTAATAATACAGCACCCATGATTGCTAAAATGGCTGACTGTTCAACATAAATAAGAACAGTGGCCTGACATTGAATTAGTAAATTCTTTATAGACATATAGTCACTGTTTGTAAATGCAAACAAAAAATTCCACTGATAATATTTACTGTATATAAAAGGCACCACCTGTGGGTTATCAGTGAAACTCCCTATGACTTACTCCATCAGAGCTCCCGCCTAATTATCTAGTGCCACTACATTTGTGATTGTTGTTAGATGCCATCAAGTCAGCTACCACTCATAGTAACTCTAATAACAATGGCTCTGCACCCTGCGTCATCCTGTGCCATCCTGACCACGTTTTCTATTGTTGTTAGTTGCCATAATTAAGACCATTGTTACAGTTACTGTGTCAATCGATCTGGTGTAGCATCTTTCTTCTTCTCTTTTGCTGACCCTCCACCTTTCCAAGCAGGATGTCTTTTTCCAAAGACTGGTCCATCTTAACATGCCCAAGATATGTGAGATGAAGTTTCGCCATTCTTTCTTCTAAGGAGAACCCCAGTCACACTTTCTCCAAAATGTATTTAAGAAAATGGATGTGAACAGTGACTGCATCAATCAACTCAAGCCTGTCAGAGCTTATGAGGATGGCACGGGATAGGGCAGGCTTCAGATCTGTTGTTCACGGGGTTGCTATCAGTCATACTCCACTTGAAGGCACCTAACAGCAACAATGTAAAAGAGATACCACAAACAAATGGCTTTAACAAATAGACATTAATATGTTTTTCATTTAGGAAGCTAGAAGTACAAGTCAGGGGGCAGCTCAAAAAAAGCCTTCTGTCCTGTCAGTTCAAGAGGATAGTCTATTTCCTTTAACATCTAAAGCCTGGCATTCCTTGGAGATCTCTAGGTGTCCTGGTTTTCTCCAGTACCAAGGAACTTCCTAGCTTAGAAGCAAGAACTTCCTAAGCTAGAGGCCAAACAGACACACCCCACTCCTGGCAATTCTTTCTTGGTGGTGCTGAAAGTTCCTCTTTCAACTCACTTCTGTTCTTATTAATCTCTTAGAAGATAAAAAATGTAACTGGCCACACCCTAGGGAAACCTCTCTCACATTTTTCAGGGCTGTAATGAGGTTAATCCTCTTACAACTCTTTATCAGATCTTGTGAACTCATTGCATAGTTTCCACATTAGATCATTACATACATGTATTTTGAAGAGGTACAATTCAGCTTATGACGTGGTTTCAGATACTACATTGCAACTCAGCTTGGAGAAACAACTACTTGCAGAGTTTTGAACTTCAGTACTATCCAGGTCTGGTGATAAGGTGGATATGAAGTTGTGCTGCCAGCCCAAAAGTGCATGGTTCAGATGAGTAATCTCCTTCCATGAGACGTACAATCTCTGAAAACCCACTGGAGGGTCAGCTATGAGTTTGTTCCAATTTGAGAAAACATAACAATATTCCAAGAAAAATACCCATAATTCTCTGAGTTGCTGTTGTTGTTCTTATGTGCCATCGAGTCGCTTGCGACTCATAGCGACCCTATGTACAACAGCCCTAAACTCCACTCAGTCCTGTGCCAATCACACTGTCTCCAACACTCCCATCCCAATTATCCCAGTCACTGAATCAATCCTGATAGAGGGCCTTCCTCTCCTGCACCATCCCTCCACCCTCCCAAACATGATGTCCCTCCCTCTCTAAGGACCAGTCTCTCCTCACAACATGTCCAAAGTATGCTATACAGAGCCTCAGAATCCTTGCTTCCGGTTTAACCCTTTCCAGGACAAATCTGTTTGTTTTCCTAGCAGTCCATGGTATTCTCAATACCCTTCTCCAGCACCACAGCTCAAAGGCATCAATTCTCCTTCTATCCTCCTTGGTCATTGTCCAACTCTCTGATGCATAACAAGTGATTGCGAA
>NW_006400120.1:1351557-1353544 GCF_000299155.1 Elephantulus edwardii
GCTGGAGAAGAGTATTGAATGTACCATGGACTGCCAAGAAAACAAACAGATTAACCCTGGAGAGGGTTAAATCAGGCTGCTCCTTGGAGGCAAGGATTCTGAGGCTTCGTCTGACATACTTCAGACATGTCGTAAGGAGGGAGAGGTCCTTGGAGAGGGACATCATGCTTGGGATGGTGGAGGGATGGCGCAGGAGGGGAAGACCCTCTATGAGGTGGATTGATTCAGTGACTGGGGTAATTGGGATGGGTGTGTCGGAGGCAGTGAGATTGGCACAGGAGAGAGCCGGGTTTAGGGCTGCTGTACATAAGGTCGCTATGAGTCACAAGCGACTCAAGACTCAACGGCACATAACAACAACAACATCCATGTTGTTAATCTCTTAAGGATAATGTTGTCGTTGTTTGTTGTTATTATGTGCTGTCAAGTTACTTGTGACTCATAGAAAACCTTATAAAGAGGAACGAACTGGGGTGGGGTGGTGGTAGAGAAAATAGTGCAACAATGAATGAGTGGAAATCCAAAATCTCTGTAAATGTTCATTAAAATTAATAAAATTTAATTTAAAAAAACTAACATCACCTGAAAAGAGGAAAAGAAAACCTACGTACAATAGCTCTGAAACCTGCTCTATCCTGTGCCAATCTTATTGTCTCTGACACACCTACCCCCATTTCCCCAGTTATTGAATCAATCCATCTCATCAACGGACTTCCTCGCTTGCACTGTCCCTCCACCCTCCCAAGCATAATGCCCCTTTCCAAGGACTGGTTCCTCCTTGCAATATGTAGATGAAGCCTTAGAATCCTTGCCACCAAGGAGCAGCCTGATTTCACCCTCTCCAGGATGAACCTGTTCATTCTCTTAGCAGTCTATGATATATTCAATACTCGTCTCCAGCACCACAGCCCAAAGGCATTAATTCTCTTTCTATCATCCCTAGTCATTGTCTAACTCTCTGATACATATCAAGTAATTGCAAAGACTATGGCCTGGATCAGGTGCACCTTAGTCTTCGGACTGATGTCATTGTTCTTCAAGACTCTGGAGAGGTACCTGACAGCAGATATTCCCAATGCAATTTTTCTATTAATTTTCTGGCTGTTGGTACCAAGAGTGTTAATTGTGGATCCAAGCAAACTAAAGCTGTTAACAATCTCAATGTCTTCACCATCTATCATAATGCTGCCAATTGGCCCAGTGGTGAGAATCTTTGTTTTGTTGATGTTGAACTTCACTGAAGATTGTTTTTTTAAAGCATCATCTTTAAATGGATTCTGGAATAGTGAAAAATATACATATTTACACAGCCATGAAGGGCCTTTGGCATCAATGTTGGAATTAAAAATATAAACATTCTCTAGTATAACCACACTCTAAATATATGTTGATTCTATATCTATATTCTGTGTATATGCATGCACTCTGCATATTAAATTTCTTGACTATCATTATCAAATTATTAGGGGAATGATTTATTTTTTAAATTTTTTTATTACTATTAATGAAAATTTACAAAGACTTTGAATTTCCATTCATTCATGTTTGCACTTTTCTCCCTGCCCCCTGCCCCCCAGTTTGCTCCTCTCTTTGAAAAGTAAAAGAAAAAGTCTTTCATTGTTATATAATTCCTCTACCCAAGTCCACTTCACTATGCAGCCTTCATTCTGGACTCCATTCATAACAATAATACCTAATCACATATCCCTTTTGAACAGTTTTCCCCCCTCATCTGTTTCAATGCAATATATATTATTTATCCCATCTTTCTCAGTCTCCCCCTAACCCCAATGTCAGTCCCCTTTTACAACAGTGGCACTATGCAGTATTTGTCCCTCCTTACAACATGTCCAAAGTATGTCAGATGAAGCCTCAGAATCCTTGCCTCCAAGGAGCAGCCTGGTTTAGCCCTCTCCAGGATCAATCTATTTGTGCTCCTAGCAGTCCATGGTACATTCAATACTCTTCTCCAGCACCACAGCTCAAA
>NW_006400120.1:1353743-1355880 GCF_000299155.1 Elephantulus edwardii
AACTTTATGAACTTTGATAAATGTTGATAGTTGTAGAGGGGCTTTAGGCCTTTTGTTCAGAGTGTTGTGATGAGTGGTACTTGACTTGAAGGCTTGACTCAAAGTGCTTGGCACACACTTTTATATATATATATACACACACACATAAACATGGAGAAAAAGCAAAAGTTGCAAATGGTAAGTGTATATGAGAGAGAGAGATTTCTCTCTAAAATCTAAAAAGCTGTTTCTTCTAAGTCATATATCTTTCAGTTTTTCTCCTTTCCTATATTTCTCACATGTCAACTTGAAAAAGAACTCTCAGTATAAATCCAAAACCAATTCATTCCTGCCTTGCCATTTTAAACACTCTCTTTCCCAACTCACCACCTCCACAGTTCATTTTCTTACAGCTTAATTCTCTTAGAAAACTGCATTTTCCATGGATCATTCCAGGTGAATCATCCTTTTATTAACACAAAAACAATTTGTCTAATTTTAATGCATTTTACACACTGAAAAGAACCCTAGTGACACAATGGGTTAAGCCCTTTGCTGCTAACTGATTGACTGTCTATTTGAATCCACTAGCTGATGGGCAGAAGAAAGAAAGAGTTTTTTAAATCAGGGAGTGAGATGCCTCCTACCTTGTTTCTCTTTTTCAGGAGTGCTTTGCTTATTCTGGGCCTCTTTCCATTCCAAATGAAATTGGAGATTGACTTTTCCATGTCATTGAAGGATGGAATTGGTATTTGTATTGGGATTGCATTGAACTTGTAAATTGCCTTTGGTAGTATTGTCATTTTCACAATATTGAGTCTTCCTATCCATGAACAAGGGATATTATTTCCTCTCTACAGTTCTCTTTTTGTTTCTTTTAATAATGTTCTTTAATTTTCTTTGAACAGATCCTTTGTGCTTCTGGTTAGGTTTACTCCTAAGAATTTAATCTTGTGATTATCTATTGTGAAAGGTATTGTTTTTCTCAGCTCTAGTTCTGTATTCTCTTTATTACTGTAGAGAAATCCAATTGATTTTTGTATGTTGATCTGGTATCCTGCCACTTTGCTGAATTGGTCAACTAAGTCCAGTAGTTTTCTTGCTGAGTCTTTAGGGTTTTCTAAGTAAACCATCCTGTCATCTGCATAGAGAGAGAGTTTTACCTCCTCTTTGGAATTTGGATACCTCTTATTTCTTTCTCTTGCCTTATTGCTATCACTAAGACTTCCAATACAATATTGAATAGGAGAGGTGATATGGGCATCCTTGCCTACTTCCTGTTCTCAAGGGGAATGCCTTTAATCTCTCACTACTGAGAACAATGTTGGCTCTTGGGTTTGCATATGTACTTTTTACTATGCTGAAGAAATTCCCCTCTGATCTTATTTTGTTGAGTGTTTTAATCAGGAAAGGGTGTTGGATTTTTTCAAAGGCCTTTTCTGCATCACAGCATGGTACTAGTACAATGACAGACACATAGATCAATGGAATAGAATTGAGAATCCAGAAACCAGCCCATCCACCTATGGTCAACTGATTTTTGACGGGAAGATGAAATCAGTTAAGTGGGGAAACCATAGCCTTTTCTAACAAATAATGTTGACAAATTTAGAAAACTATCTGCAGAAAACTCAAGCAAGATCCACACCTCACTCCATACACAAAAACCAATTCAAAGTGGATTATGGACCTAGGACTAAAACCAAGTACTATAAACTTCATTAAAGAAAAGCTAGGAACAACACTAGAAGTCCTAATCCACAACATAAACAGTCATCTAAGCATCCTGGAAAATCTACAATCAGGAGAGGATAAAATAGATGAATGGGACCTTCTAAGAATTAAATCCCTATGCACATCCAAAACTTCTCCAACAGGGTGAAAAGGGAAGCCACAGATTGGGAAAAACTATTTGATAATGACATTTCTGATAAAGGACTTATATTTATAATTTATAAAATACTCGAGTACCACAACAAGATAAAAGTAAAATGGGCACAGGATATAAACAGACACTTCACCAAAGAAGACAGTTAGATGGCAAACAAACACATGAAGAAATGTTCAAGACATTATGCTGAGTGAGGTATCTCAGTCACAAAGGGACAAATGCTATATGGTGCCACTGTTGTAGAATGAGGCTGGCATTGGGGTGGGG
>NW_006400120.1:1356190-1363410 GCF_000299155.1 Elephantulus edwardii
AAAAAAAAAAGAAAAGAAATGTTCAAAATCCCTAGCTCTAAGAGAGATACAAATCAAAACAACTATGAGATATCATCTCACCCCAGTAAGAATAGCAAAATTTAACAGAACAGCAAACAACAAATGCTGGCAAGGTTGTGGAAAAATTGGAATACTTATTCACTGTTGGTGGGAGTGTAAAATGGTAAACCACTATGGAAGGATGTATGGTGCTTTCTCAAAAAGTTGCAAATAGAAATACCATTTGACCCAGCAATTCCACTACTGGGAATTTACCCTAAAGAAACCATAACTGCCAGCCAAGCAGATATATGGACACCCATGTTTATTGCGGCTTTGTTCACAATAACAAAGAGCTGGAAACAACCCAAGTGCCCATCAACAAATGATTGGATAGACAAGCTGTGGTATATTCACAGGAATACTATGCACCCTTGAAAAACATGGAACTCATGAAATATGCAAAATGGATGATCCTGGAGGACATTTTGCTGAGTGAAATATCTCCATCACAAAAGGACAAATACTGCATAGGGCCACTGTTGTAAAATGGGACAGACATCAGGGTTGAGGGAAGACAGAAAAGGAGGGGAGGAATGATGTATATTGCATTGAAACAGATAAGGGAGAGAGAGCTGTTTAAAAAGGACCTGTGAATGTGTATTTCTGTCATTATAGAAGTCCAGAGTGAAGGCTGCATAGTGGAGTGGACTTTGGGGAGAGGGACTGCAAAACAGCAAAAGAATTTTTCTTTTCTTTTCAAGGAGAAGAGTGAATTGGGGGGAGAGGGTAGTGAGGGAGAAAAGTGCAGCAGTGAATGGCTAGAAACCCTTAGTCTCTGTAATCTTTCATTAAAATTAATTTTTTAAAAACGAAAGTGTTTCTGTTACCATAACAGTCTTGGAAACTCAATGACATAGTTTACCTCTATCATAGAGGACTGCTATGTGTAGGAACCAACTGCAAAGTATCAGGTTTTGTTTTGCTCATTAAGTTCCTGTTTATGCAGGTGAATGCTGTGTGTGTCCTCACTATGTATGTGTGTCATCGTGAGCCCATGTGTATAGTCACTGGACTCAAAGGAAGCCATAGAACAAAGAATATATTTGTTGACATCAGAAAAATCTTGACAGAAAGCAGAGAACACCAGAAAGATGTTTATTTATGTTTCAGTGACCATGCATAGGTGTTTGCGTGAATCATAACAAACTATGGAATACTAAGAATGGAAATCCTAAAATATTTAATTGCACTTATGTGAAAACAATGCATAGACCAAAAATTTGTTGTGTAAACAGAATAAGGGAACAGTACATGATTTAAAATCTGTAAAGTATTCATCAGAGTTATATTCTTACTCTACATTTATTCAGTCTGTATGGTGAATAAATAATTTGAGAAGCTGGACCATTTGAAAAAGATTGGGCCATCAGGATTTAAGGAAGACTAGTTAACAACAAGAATGGCATTTAGAACTCTTGTACATAGGGTCAATATGAGTCACAAGCGACTCGATGGCACATAACAACAACAACACAAGTCAACAACATGTGTTATGGAGGCGACAACCTTGTTTGGAGAAAGCAAAGATCTGAAGCACTTGCTGCAGATTAAAGCTTTCAATATGGATTGTACCTCAGCACCAAGAACCAGTGAACTAATGTTGCTTCTGTTGTTATGTGCCATCAAATCGCTTGTGACTCATAGCAACCCTATGTACAATAGTTCTGAACCCTGCCCTATCCTGAGCCAGACTCACTGATTCTTCAATATGTATTAAAGCTTAACATCAAGAAGACAGAGTTTTTCACCACTGGACCATTTGACAGCAACATGATAGATAGAGAGGAGATTGAGACTGTTAACAATTTCAGCTTACTCAGTTCCACAATCAACACTCTTCAGACCAGCATTCAGGAAATTAAAAGATGAATTGCATTGGTAAAATGTGCTAGTAAGGACTTCTCTAGACTGTTAAAGAACAATGACATTAGTCTAAAGACTAAGGTGTGCTGATGGTCTTTGTAATTGCTTACCATGCATCAGAGAGCTGGACAATGATAAAGGATGATGACAGAAGAACTGATGCCTTTGAGTTGTAGTGCTAGAGAGGAGTATTGAACATTTTATGGACTGCCAAGAGAACAAACAGGTCTGTATTGGAGAGGGTGAAACCAATTTCTCCTTGGCAGCAAGGATTGTGAAACTCCGTCTGACACATTTTGGCCATGTGGTCGGAGGGACAGGTCCTTGGAGAAGGAAATCATGCTTGGAAAGGTAGAGGGATAGTGCAAGAGAGGGAGACCCTGGATGAGATAGATTGACACAATAACAGGTTCGGTGGAAGTAGGTATATCAGAGACAGTGAGATTGGCTCAGGATAGGAAAGAGTTCAGAGCTATTGTACATAGGGTCGCTCTGAGTCACAGGCAACTGGAGGGCACATAAAACAACAGGAAGACAGTGCTGTCAATGCATTTGTTAATACTCTACACATTTCATTTGCATGTTTCCACGTTAATGGTGGTATTTACATAATTGAACTATCAGCAAGGTATCCAGTCTCATTGGTGAAGCCACAAGGACTTCATATTTGTGCACTGCTCTCCAGCCAAGGGGTCAAGGTCAATGGCTTGGAAAAAGTATGTGAACAATCAACTACTCCAGAACAGTCAAGTGGATTCCAACCCACAGCAATCTTCCTTCAGGTTTCCAAGGCTGGGAATTTTTTTCTTTTACTTTTTCCATTTTTATTATTGTTATCATTTATATACACTATGTTTCTTGTGTGTACATTGTGATTTATGTACATTGTGATTTATTGCAATCTTTCCTTTATGTTTTATTTTGTTCAATATTATGGGGATTTCCCCCTTAGAATCATTTTACTAATAACTATATTGGTACCAGCAATCAGAAAATCAAAAGTGTAATGGCATTGGGAAAGTCTGCTGTCAGGGACCTCTCCAGAGTACTGAAAAGCAATTATATTATTCTGGAGACTAAGGTGCGCCTGATACAGGTCATGGTCTTTGCAGTTAGTTGCTATGTGCCAGAGAGATGGACAATGACTAGGGAGGATAGAAGAATTGATGCCTTTGAACTGTGGTGCTGGAGAAGAGTATTGAATATACCATGGACTGCTAAGAAAATGAACAGGTTCATCTTGGAGGTTAAACCAGGCTGCTCCTTGGAGGCAAGGATTCTAAAGCTTTGTCTGACATAATTTTGGACATATTGCAAGAAGGGACCAGTCCTTGGAGAGGGATGTCATGCTTGGGAGGGTGGAGGGACAGCACAGGAGAGGAAGACCCTTAATGAGATGGACTGATTCAGTGACTGAGGTAATGGGTGTAGGTGTGTCAGAGATAGTGAGGTTAGCTTAAGATAGAGAAGGGTTCAGGAGCTGTTGTTGTACATAGGGTCACAATGAGTCACAGGTGACTCAGCAACACATAACAACAATAACAAAATATTACTGAAAGTGTGTAAGCTAACTACTTCATGCTTCATGCCCAAATAGTCCACTTTTAGATAGCCAATTGATGACATGCCCATTCCTATCAAATTCTGAGGAAACATGCATGTCATTCCCAAGGCTGTAAATATTTATAGGAGGATATTGCCCATCCTTCTTCCTCAGGGTAGCTGGGATTAGAACTTTTGACCTTCTGGATACAAGTTACACTATCAGAGCTCCAGAATTTTTAAGTGTGTTTTTTTAATCAAGGTCTTTTTTAGTAGACTCTAATTGGAACCATTATTTTTTTTCTTTTTCTCTCCATTTTGAAATAAATATATAAACATCCATGCTGACCACACTCTATGGCTTTAAAAAGGGAGTACAGAAAGAAAATAAGTCAATTTATTTTTGCAAAATAATTGGACGAATCATTCTGATGCACTGATTTAAATGCTGCAATTTAGATGGGAATTCAGTTCGTACAGTTATACACAATCTAAACCAATTTTACCCAGGTTAAAATGGTTTCCTCAACAATGGCTGTGCACAGCACTAAGATTTCCCTTATCATATAAACAAACCTTTCTTTCCATCCTGACTACTGTGATGTGTTTGTTTTGGCCCTTTCTACTGCCCCTACCCCCAACTCACAGGCACTGGGCCCTGCCACAGGAGATTTTTGCGAATCACCTGATTTACCTTCCATCAACAGAAGACAAGGGAGCATGACACAGGAAAACCTATTTCTCTCTCTCTAAATCGAGCTGCTGCTTTCATTGTAAATCTCATGTGAAAATTAGCCCCTATTCACCCTGTTTCTACTGAATGGAGTTAAGACTTGGTTTCTGAAAACTGCTCAGGTGAGAGGTCAAGAGGGCTAGGAGCAGTGAAAGGGCTTATTTCCTTTGGCAGGAATTGGTCAGCCAGCTTGCCAAAGGTCCCAGCTTCGTCCAGCTCCCTTACTCCACAGAGAGCTTACCTTACTCCCGGAAGCAGTAGGTTCAGTGCACCATGTACCAGGCAAAGAGAATCTCCTTTCTCATTAACAGTAACATAAAAAAAGGAGAGAGGGAAATGACAGGACACAGGATCACTTCCTAATGTTGGTCCCTTTCTCCATTTCTAGCTAAGTTGTCAGTGATATTCGTGAGCGATTCTGATGGCATGGCTTCATTCTTCCTCGTGTCTCCTGGAGTCCCTACCCCCACTCCACCCAGTGAAATGTCACATTGCAAGGGTAACCTGGCTCTGTGCCGGAGGTTGGCCAGTGGACAAACAAGAGAGGACTGAGAGCCCATGAAGGTGCCAAAGGTGATCACCAGCCTGAAAATTAAGCAGAAACTGAGGGACAGGGCAAGGCTGTTGTTGTTGTTATGTGCTGTCAAGTCATGTGCAACTCATAGTGACCCTTATGAAAACAGCTCTGAACCGTGCTCAATTTTAAGCCAACCTTAGTGTCTCTAACACACCTATTCCCATTCCCTAGTAACTAAGCAATCCATTTCATCGAGGGTCTTCCTCTCCTGTGCTGTTTTTCCATCTTACCATACATGATGTCCTTCTCCAAGGCCTGGTCTCTCATTGTAACATGTCCAAAGTATGTCAGACCAAGCTTCAGAATCCTTGCCTCCGAGGAGCAGCCTGGTCTCACCTTCTCTAGGACGAACTTGTTTGTTCTCCTAGCTGCCCATGTTATATTCAATAGTCTTCTTTAGCATCACAGCTCAAAGGCATCAATTCTCTTTTTATCATCCCTAGTCATTGTCCAGATTTCTGATACATAGCATGTAATTGCAAAGATTATGGCCTGGATCAGTCTCACCTTAGTCTCCAGAATGACATAGTTGCTCTTTAATACTCTGGAGAGGTCCCTGGTAGCAGACTTTCTCAGGGCAATTCGTCATCTAATTTCCTGGCTGCTCATACTAAGAATGTTGATTATCGAGTCAAGCAAGCTAAAGAGTTAACAATCTCATTCTCTTCACCGTCTATCAAGATGTTGCCAAATGGCCCAGTGGTGAGAATCTTTGTTTTCTTGCTGTTGACCTTCAATCCATACTGAAGACTGCAGTCCTTTACCTTCTGAAACAAGTGCTTCAGGTCCTCCTCAGTTTCAGCAAGCAAGGTTGTTGCTGCTTAACACAAGTTGTTGATGAGTCTTTCTCCAATCTTGTTGCCATGTTCCTCCTCATAGAGCCCAGCCTCGGATAATCTGTTCTACAGATAGATTGAAAAAATATGGAGATAGGACTCATTTCCGGTGTACGTCCTCCCCAATTTTGAACCATGCAGTGTTTCCTTGCTCTGTTCTGATGACTACCTCCTGGTCCAAGCATAGGTTTCACACAAGCACAATCAAGTATTCTAAGAGTCTCATTCTTCTCAGAGTTAGCCACAGTTGTTGTGTGGGTTTTTTTTGTTTGTTTGGTTTTTTTTTTTATGATCCACGCAGTAAAATGCCTTTGCATAGTCAGTTAAAGACAAATAAACATTCCTCTGGTGTTCTCTGCTCTCAGCAAAGATCCATCTAGCATCAGCTATAATATTTCTAGTAATACAACTTCTTCTAAACCCAGCCTGCATGTCAGGTAGTTCTCTATTAATGTGCTGTTCCAGTCCATTTTGGATAATCTTCAGCAGAATCTTGCTTGCATGTGATATTAATGATATTGTTCAACAATTTCCACAATCTGTTTGGTCACCTTTCTTTGGAATGGAACAAATATGGATCTCTTCCAGTCAGTTGTTGTTGTTGTTGCTGTTGTTGTTATGTGCCATCAAATTGCTTGCAACTCACAGTGACTCTATGTACAAGAGATCTAAACGCCATTCTATGCTGTGCCAACCTCGCCATCTCAAACGCACTTATTCCCACCATTACAGTCACAGAATCGATCCATCTCATTGAAGGTCTTCCTCTCCTTCGCCACCCCTCTACTCTGCCAAACATGATGTCCCTCTCCAAGGACCAGTCCCTCCTTGCAACATGTCCAAAGTATGTCAGACGAAGCCTCAGAATCCTTGACTCCAAGGAGCATTCTGGCTTCACCTTCTCCAGGTCAAACCTGTTTGTTCTCCTAGCAGTCCATGGTATATTCAATACTCTTCTCCAGCACCACAACTCAAAGGCATCAGTCCTCTTTCTATCATCCCTATTTATTGTCCAACTCTCTGATTCATAGCACATAATTGCAAAGACTATAGCCTGGATCAGTCCCGTCAGTAGGTTAAAAAAAAAAGTCTTCCTCCACTTGGGTTTCTTTTTTCCTCTCTTGTCCTGTCCCTATGTGGTCTTTGGCGATACATACATTCACAATTCCTGAGGGAAACAAGTACTTGATTGTTGTTATGCCCCATCAAGTTGACTATGGCTTGTGAATAACAGGTCAGAACCTTGCACTATCCTTATTCATTGTCCTGCTCTCATATGCCGACTAAGCGATTGGAAAGACCATGACCTGAACAGATGAACCTTAGTCCTGAAACTGACATGAATCATCAATAGTTTTGAGAGATCCTTGACTGCAGTTTCCGAGTGCTACATGTCTCCTGATTTCCTGACTGCTAGTACCAAGGATCTTAATTGTGGATACAAGTAAAATAAAGTTGTTGACAGTTTCAGTCTTCTTCAGCTATCATGATGTTCCACCAATCCTAACGCCACACTTCTCCTCATAGAGCCCAACCTCTCTCTGCATACAGGTTGAAAAGGTATGGAGATAGGACACATCCCTGGCATACACCCTTCCCAATTTTG
>NW_006400120.1:1364005-1382696 GCF_000299155.1 Elephantulus edwardii
TATGGACTGAGGCTCAATGTCAAGAAGACAAAGATTCTCACCACTGGACCAATTGGTAGCATCAGGATGGATGGCAAAGAGATTGAGATTGTTCAGAGCTTTAGTTTGCTTGGCTCCACGGTCAACAGTCTCGGCACCAGCCGTCAGTTATTAAAAAAACATATTACAATGGGAAAGTCTACTATTAGGAACCTTTCTAAAGTACTCAAGAGCAACGATGTCTCTCTGGAGACTAAGGTGCACCTGATACAGGCCATGGTCTTTGCAATCACTTGTTATGCATGAGAGTTGGACCATGACTAGGGAGGATAGAAGGAAAATTGATACCTTTGAACTGTGGTGCTGGAGAAGAGTATTGAATGTACCATGGACTGCCAAGAGAAAAACAGATTCATCCTGGTGAGGGTTAAACCAGGCTACTCCTTGGAGGCAAGAATTCTGGGGCTTTGTCTGACATACTTTGGACATGTTGTAAGGACGGACAAGTCTTTGGAGAGGGACATCATGCTTGGGAGAGTCTCCAAGTGCAGGAGGGGAAGACACTCTATGAGGTGGATTGAATCAGTGACTGGGGTAATCAGGATGGGTGTGTCAGAGGCAGTGCAACTGGCACAGGATAGAGCAGGGTTTAGGGCTCTTGTACATAAGGTTGTTATGAGTCGCAAACGACTCGATGGCACATAACAACAACAACAACAACATCATGATGTTGCCTCTCGGTCCAGTGTTAAAATTTTTTGTTTTATTGACATTGAGATGCAATCCATGTTGAAGACTAATTTTTTTTTTACAACTAATGCTTCAAGCCCTCTTCCCTTTCAGTAAGCAAGGTTGTGTCGTCTGCATAACACAAGTTATTGATGAGTCTTCTTCTGATCATGATGCCACATTCTTCTTGATAGATTCCAGCTTTTTTAATAATTTACTCAGCATATGGATCAGATAGTTCTGAGGAGAGAATACAACAGTGATGCACTCCCCCCTTAATTTTAAACTATGTTGTGTTTCCTTGTTCTGTTCACACAACAACCTCTTGGTCTAGGTATAGGTTTTGCAGGAAAACAATGAAGTTCTCTGGGACTCCTATTCTTCTCAATGTTAGCCATAACTCATTATTAGTCACATAGTCAAATGCCTTTGTGTAGTAAATAGACCTAAAAAAAGACATTCTTCTGATATTCTTTACTTTCAGTTAGGATCCATCTGACATCAGCAGTGATATCCTTGGTTCCACGGCCTCTTCTAAACGCTTCTTGGACTTCTGGAAGTTCCCTGTCTTTGCACTGTTCTAGCTGTTTTTTTAATGATAGTCAGTTGTTGTTGTTGTTGTTTGATGCTGTCAAGTCATAGACGACTCATAGAGACCCTATGAATGAACGGCCTGAGCACTGTTCGTACATAGAGTTTCCGGAGGCAAGCCATTTCAGAAGTGGATGCCGCTCCTGCTTCCAGGCTTGATTTAGTCGGGAAGTTCCAGCCAACACTCTCCACCATGGGTGCCCATTACCACGAATGGCACATCACTGTCACAGTCTTCAGCATCACAGCAACCATGAGTTACCTCTGTACGGCAACACACAGACCAATGTCATATACCACCTAGAAGAATGTTTGACAGGAAGACAATTTGAACCTGGCCTGAGCGCCGCAGGCCCAATGGCCCTTTGGGCTTAAGGCCATCTCCTGGCTCAAACCCTAGGCCCAGGCTGGCTAGCGCACTCCAGGGACAGAGCAAACCTGCACGTCAAACACATTCCCGGAAAAGCAGTTGACTCCAAAAGCTTGCCACGATTCCTGCACTCACACCACCATGCTCCTTCCTTCTGACAAGGAGAACTTCCCAAGACCCTGGGAGGAGCCAGCATGATAGTCAATAGAAGTATATAAAACAAAGTTTCATCATCCTTACATCTAAGGAGCACCTGGTTTCACTTCTTCTAAGACAAACAGTTAAAGACAACAATTTACTTCTGTTGTCAAGACCAGCTCACAGCTGACGGTTCAGTGAGTTTTTAGACATTATAAGTTGTATGGAAGAAGACTGCCCGTCTTTCTACCAAGGAGCAACTGATGGATTCAAACCACCTGCTTCTGGATTGGCAGCATAACTCTTTACCCACTAGGCCACCAGAACTCCCTTGGGAAGTATATTTTCAATTCCAAATGCCCCATTCAGACTCATAAGCCTCAGTGAACTATGTTTCCATGGTGCCTCTGACTCTTTTAACCTAAAGTAGTCCCCCAGGATAACCACACCCACCTCAAGACGCAATTGAGTGGCAGTTCACTGGTTCTAGGTCTTAGTGTGAATCTATTTTCAAAACTCTTAGCTATGTCTGTGATGTGACGATGAAGATAGACAGAAATGTGCAGAACGCCAGAGTGACCACCTAGCTAATTATTATCATGCCCAGGAGCTTTGGTGGCATTGTGTATAACGTGTCCATCTGCTACCTGAAAGACGAGCAGTTCGAATCCACCAGCTACTCAACAAAAGAAAGATGGACAAAAAGCCTCAGAAACCCCCTGGAAGGTCTCTCGCAGTTAGAACTAACTCCATGGCGGTGAGGATGCTTTCCTCTTCCCTTAGAGATGTACGGCTTCAATACCAAACATAAAAGAAGAAAAATGAAAATATTTACAGCTTCAGAAGCCTAGTGAGCACACAGAGACCTAGGTTTAGCTTTTGTTTTTCTCATGAACTCTTTGGATCTAGCAAGAACTCCAGGTATGGAGGAAGCCCTCTCAATGCCTCTCAGATGGCAATAATTGGGAGCATTGTTCTTTAGAGCCCTGGCCCTACAGGCCTGAAACAAAGAAAACAGCCAACTCACTTTTTTTACCATAGGAAGCATAGGAGGAAAAGGAAAATGAGAAGCAGGAAGCTAGGCAGGTCCTGAGTAAATTACTGCTTCCAAGTTTAAAATGTAAAAAATTGGAATTAAATTGAAATAAAGACAATGCTCTAGAAAAGGTCTTATTTAACAGGACCCCTGCCTTTGTTATTATTTCTCATGTCTACATTGAAGGCTGCTTGCAGGCCAGTCCAGCCCTCTGGAGACTGTCCCATACACATCCCCACCCCTCACCCACGTACTAAGACACAGTAAAACAAGCTAAGGTGACTTTTGGCAAGTAGGTGCCAGTACTGAAGGCACTTGATAGCCATAGCCACCCTCTGGGCCACTTGCAGTATCCCAGATGCTCACAAGGTTTACAGCTTTGGTATTTCAAACATTTACAGAAGATCCTGCTTCCTGTAGTTGGAGGCATCCTTGCATACACTGAACCATGCACCGTGGTGCTCTGACAGACACACAGAGGATCTTTGCATAGGGTCTGCTTTGCCTGGGCCCAGGGTCTGATATACAGACAATCCTTCACTCCTCTGGGTCACCTCATCTCTGGAATGAACACACTGATCAGAAATCAGTACATACTGAGGCTGTGGCCCGGAATCACTCACTCATTGCTGTCTAGTCAGAATCAACTCATTGCTAAACCTCCAACAGGTTTTCAGAGGCTGTAAATCACACAGGAGGAAATTGTTCATCTTTCTCCTACTGAACAGTTGATAGGTTCAAACCATCTGCCTCTGGTTTGGCAGAGCAATTCCTTACACATGAGGTCACCAGAGCTCCATAATTATAGAACAGAATTTTTAAATTCTGTTTAAGAATTTTAATAAAGCCATTGCCGTCAGGTCAATTCTGATTCATAGTGACCATATAAGATAGAGCATAACTGGCCTCACAGGATCTGTAAGGCTGAGTCATTCTGGAAGCAGACTGCCTCACCTCCCTCCCATGGGGCAGCTGGTGGGTTCTGATGACCAATCTTTTTATCATTCGTTGCAGCTGAGCCTTTAATCTCTCTCTCACCAGCGTCCTGCTAATTACAATATGTCTAGAGTATGACTGAAACCAAATAGTTAATAAAATCATATTTATCCTTAAACCAAACCAGTTGCTGTCAAATCCATTCTGACCCATAGTTGCGCTATACTACCTAGAATACAGCAAAGATAATTACTATTACACACACAATCATGCATTATTAATAACCAATATTTATAGGCAGATACAGGCAGACAGGCCAGATGAAAAGGTCAGTGAAGGTAAATGAGACTCCACCCATGACCACATAGATTTAACAAACCATTTTTATTATTGCCTTTTGCTCTCTCTTTTTTTTTCCTTAATATCTGTGTGTGTGTGTGTGTGTGTGTGTGTGTGTGTGTGAGAGAGAGAGAGAGAGATTGAGATTAGTCAAGGACCATCAAATTCATTTCATAAGCTCTATTTTCAGGCAGAAAAGATGAGCTGAACAGCCTGATTCTGCAAAGGTGTGTTTTCTGGTTTGGGATTGAGACTAGGGTGTGACTCTGAGCTTATCAGATTTGGCCTCATATTTTAAAAGACTTTTGGCTGCCAGTCTGTGGCTGTTTCCAGGATGGGAAGATGAGCAGAATGACTGGATTCTGCAAAGGTGTGTTTTCTGGATTGGGGTTGACATGAGGGTGTAGCTCTGAGTTGATGGGATTTGGCCTCGTATTTAAAAAGGCTTTTTGCAAATCTCCTGGACAGAACAGGTTTGGACGCAAAAGTGGCATCCATTTAAAAAAAGCTTGCATCTGGAAACTCTATGAACTTGGAGAAAAGATGAAGTTTTACATTCAAGACTTTTTTTTTCATAGGGTCACTATGAGTTGTCTATGACTCTATGGCACTTAACAACTTAGCAACAACAACAAATGAGTTTCAGGAGTCCCTAGGTGCTATAAACAGTTAATGTACTTAATTCCTACCTAAGTCTGAGGTTCAAGTTCACCCAAATGCCCCTCAGAAGATAGACCTGGATTTCTTCCCCTGGAAAATCAGTTACTGACAACTCTGTGGAGAATAGTTCTGACCCACTTTGGGTAGTTATGAGCTGGCTTTTTTTATGAGAACTTGATTGTTCTCATCTAAACCTGGAATATGTGCTAATGGCAAACAGAGTAGTTGATAGAGGTGGAAAGAGCTGTGTGCAAATATTTGAGAAGTGCACCCAAAGTGTCTTCTAGAAGTAAGAACAGTGAGATGATGCTACATACATTGAGCATGTTGTCAGGGTCAGCCCCTGGAGAAGGACCTCAAACATTACATGTGGAAAAGCAGAGGGCTAGCAAAAGAAAAGCAAACCTTCAGTGGCATGGATTGATTTAGTGACTGTAGTAATGCACTTGAGGGTGGTGGAGATTACAAGGATGGCACAGAATCAGGCAAAGTTTCTTCCAGTTGTACCTAATGTCATTATGACTTGGAGCTGAGTTGAAGGCCCTTAACAAGGGCAACAACAAAACTCAACCAAGGTGTCATTAAACCAAGTGTTCTAGGTCAACTTGATTTCTCACCACTGAGTGTCTCCTATTGCTGGAGTTCAGAGATGTCTTGAGAACGTCGATGTTCCTAGTCGCCATTTGCACTTGTGGCAAATGCAGCAACCTATTAGCCTCCCTTTGACCATACTAGTGATGACCACTACTCACTCCAGCCTACCCTGTTCAGTAAAATCTCTGCCTATTCTTGTTGATGGCAGGCAAGGGAAATAATCAGAATATGAAGAGAATAGAAAAATGTCCTGGTGAGAAGAGCACTCCACGCTAGGGTCACATTGTGTTGCTGTTGTCGTTATGTGCCCTCGAGTCGCTTGTGACTCATATCAACCCTATGTACATAACGGCCCTAAACTCTGCTCTGTCTTGTGCCAATAGCACCCTATCTGACACACCCATCCCGATTACCCCAATCACTGAATCAATCACCTCATGGGGGGGTCTTCCCCTTCTTCCCTGTCCCTCCACCCTACCAAGCATGATGTCCTTCTCCAAGGACCTGTCCTTCCTTGCAACATGCCCAAAGTATGTTAGATGGAGCCTCAGAATCCTTGCCTCCAAGGAGCAGCCAGGTTTGACCCTTTCCAGGATGAATCTGTTTGTTTTCCTAGCAGTCCAGGGTACCCTCAATACTCTTCTCCAGCACCAAAGCTCAAAGGCATCAATTCTCCTTCTATCCTCCTTAGTCATTGTCCAACTCTCTGATGCATAACAAGTAATAGCAAAGACCATGGCCTGTATCAGACGCACCTTGGTCTCCAAAGAGACACCATTGCTCTTCAGTACTTTGGAGAGGTCCCTAACAGCAGACTTTCCCATGGCAATACATCTTCTAATTTCCTGGCTGCTGGTGCCAAGAGTGTTGACCATGGAGCCAAGCAAACTGAAGCTGTGAACAATCTCAATCTCTTCACCATCCATCCTGATGCTGCCAATTGGCCCAGTGGTGAGAATCTTTGTCTTCTTGACATTGAGCCTCAATCCATATTGGAGGCTTCAGTCCTTGACCCTCTGCAGCAGGCGCTTCAGGTCCTCTTCAGTTTCAGCAAGCAGAGTCCTATCATCTGCATATCGCAGATTGTTGATAGATCTTCCACCAATCTTGACCCCACATTTCTCCTCATAGAGCCCAGCCTCCTGGATAATCTGTTCTGCATACAGGTTGAAAAGGTATGGAGACAGGACACATCCCTGGCATATGCCCTTCCCAATTTTGAACCATGCAGTGTTTCCTTGCTCTGTTTTGATAACTGCCTCTTGGTCCAAGTATAGGTTTCTTATTAGCACGATTAAGTGTTCTGGTATTCCTATTCTTCTCAGAGTCAGCCACAATTTGTTATGATCCACACAGTCAAATGCATTTACATAGTCAATGAAACACAGATATACATTATTATCAATGCATCTTGATTGCATGTTCGATCTATCTTCGATTGTAAAACTTTGTAAAAATCTTCTATTTCCTCTTCCTTGGCTCTGGTTGTTGGTGCATATATCTGAATATATGCAGTATTCACTGTATATGGTATTCACTGGCCTTCCTTGTATGCATGTGGATGTTATCATGTCACTCACGATATTGTACTTTGAGATGGATCTAGCAACAGCTTTCTTAACTATGAAAGCAACTCCATTTTTCCTCACCTTTTCATCTCCAGAGTAATATATCATATGATCATCCGACTCAAAATGCCCCATGCCAGTCCATTTCAACTCCCCAATGTCTAGTATGTCAATATTTATGAGTTCCATTTCTTCCTTAACAGTATCTAATTTTCCTACATTCATGGTTCTTACATTCCATGCCCCAATCACTAGTGTCTGCTTACAGTTGTTCCAATTCCTTTGTATTTCCATACCTGAAAGCTCAACCTCAGTTGCCCTTTCTGTTATTTACATGTGTGCTGTTGTACATAGGGTTTTCAGAGGCCTGTTATTTCAGAAATGGATGGCCAATCCTTCTTCCTAGTCTGCCTTAATCTGACTGTTCAGATTTAGAGAAGTATCAGACAGACCAACATTTTACAGAAAAGTGAAAGATATATCCCTTATTGTGGAGTTAACTGTTTGTATCAGTGTTGTCCCTGCCCTTGGCACATGTGTCTTTACCCACTTATTTCCCTGCTCCACGATCCACCAGAATACCCATCCACTTCTACCCACTCCCTTCAACATCCATCTCCTATTGTCCTGCCGTAGGAAAGGGAAATTCTTTCTGCTGTGATCTGGATGCTATGTCTTTCCTTAAGCCCTTTCAGAGACAGAGATCTCACTGTAGGGCAGAACTGTCCTTTTCAGTTTTAGAACCTTTGATTATAGTATGTTATAGTAATTTCTCACTGCTGTCCAGTCAGAGCTGAGTCGTTGCAGACCCTCATTGGGTTTCTGAGACTCTAAACTGTATGGGAGGAGATGGGCCTCCTTTCTGTCTCAGAGTTCTCCCTTATCTTGATTGAAAACTTTCCTCCAGAACTTTTCCTGCAATTAAGAAGAAACTGATATTGGATAACTCTTATGTAACTGAAGAACACCAGCCTACTCTCTCTGTGGTGGGCCAAAGTCAACTCCTTAGAACACTTCTATGATCCAATTACCAGCATGCAGATATAACTTTGATAATATCTTTTGTCAACAGTAACACTAACTACAATAGCTCACATCTTGTCAGCAAAAAAATATCTTTACTTAATAGCTTCACTTAATAACACAAACAGTCCTCTGAGATAGATACAATGATTATTCCCATTTTACAGTTGGAGACAATACTAAACAGCAAGGCTAAATAATTGGCCCATGATACCAAAAAGTAGTGAAATAAGCCAGACACTGAACTATCGAGTGTCATGTCAGAGTTCACACTAGTCACCACCACTCTGCTCCACTCATAAACCCATGACTAGTTGTTACACATAACAACAGTTGTTGTTATGGGCCCTCAGTCAGTACTGACTCACAGCTGACCCTCCAGTGGGTTTTCAGAGACTGCAAATCACACAGGTGGAGAGTTCCCATCTTCTCCCCTTGGTGGATTCAAAGCACACACCTTTAGCTTAATAATGCAACTCTTTACCCACGAGGCTACCTGACCTCATGTGAGTCCAGACTAAATTGCAGAACTTCTGCTCTCAGCTCTTGTCACTGTACAGAGTTATCCTGAAGGTAAATGGACTGTCTTGGGGAGAAAGGAGGAGAACCCGGGGAGGGAAGGGGCGGGGGGAGTAGTCTTCCCAAACTAAAATCCTCAGAACTGAATTGCTGTTGAACTTTTTGCCTTGTTATGAAAATGGCCTTTCCTGTTTTTAAATTTAGTCACAAAAATGAGAATTAGCCAACACAAAAAAACAGTCTTGCTCCAGAAAAGGCTTTGAAATTCTCCCTTGTTCCCACACCTTAGGGCCCAGAGAAGACACGGTCAGGGGAATTTAGTCACCTCAGACCAGGAAGGCCTGGCCTTCAGCTGCAGGCTCTCCTTACCTGAGGCCAAATATGAAGATGACTCCTCAGGTGGTTGTGATTCAGTGGTGAAAGCTTTCTTTGTGTGATGACTTCTCTTCTCTTTCAAGGTGTTGGGGGAAGGGTGTACCAGGTAAGCATGGCCTGGACCTGAAAAGTTGAACTTGAAGGATTTCATCAGGAAAGTGAACTTTCAGGAAGCACTAAATTAGAGGAGACAGTAGAAGTCTCAGAGGGAAGCATCAAGGGGGAAAACAAAAGTGATAATTGTGAATAGATTTCTTCAAGGGCAATAGCCAGGCTGATCTGCTTCGAATATAGGTCAGCTCATATTACTGTTTAACTCTCCAACAGCTTCTCTCATCATTCATAGGAGTCTTTGTCCAGAAAAGCCCTTGAAGTTCCTCTTTCTGAATTCTGTTCAAGTTATATTATCAAGGAGGTCTATCCTGATTCCTTTGGCTTAACTAGTAGCCTCTCATACCTTTTAACTGATTTTATTTTCTTCTTAGTGTATGTTGTGGAGTGACCTGTGTTCTCTCACAAACTGTGTGTTATAAATCTTACCCCCTCTATGTTATGAGTTATACAGGACTCAACAGCACCTAACAACAACAACAACAACAACATACCTATAGATAGGGAGCTCTGGTGGCTTAGTGGTAGGGAGTTGTGGTGCAAACCCAAAGGCATGTAGTTTGAATCACAAGTCACTCGACTGGAAAAAAATGGGCAGTTTCCTCCCATATGATTTACTGCTTCTGAAAACCCACTGCCAGGTCAGCTATGAGTTGGTTCCAACTCAAAGGTATACAACAACAACAACACCTGTAGGTGCCAAGTGTCTTTGAAAGTACAGTTTTCGTCTTCCTCACAAAGTCATGTCAGTGCAATGAGTGCCCTAAACCCAACCACTTCTTAGTAAGCACAGATTCATAGAAAGCACAAACCAGAGGAAGTTAGATGTCACATGACAATGGCCCAATCACCCAGGAATATCCAAGACGACAGAAGCTAAAAGAGAAAAAGCTTTTCTTACGGCCACAGAGAGAACTTTCCCTTCTAACAGGTGACCTGAATTCAGCTTTGTAGCCTTTTAGACTGTGGTTTATAAGGCACTGTGGTTTGTTGTTTGTTTAGGAGGCTGGAGGTCTGAAAACGATGTTCTGCCTCTCATCTGTAACTCTGCTGTATTGTGGCAGCTTGTGTGTTATGGTGATCTGGAAAGTGACTCACTGGTATCTCAAATACTAACAGGGTGACCAAAGGTGGCTTCAATGGAGCATCCAGACTGAGACAAAGTTCCTCAAAACCACTTTGAAGAGCAGTGAGATATTGTCCACTATGATGCTCGAAGATGCGCCCCTCAGGTTGGAGGAGGATCAAGATATCACTGCAGAAGATTTGACTCCACAAAAGAGAGTCTACCTTATGAAGAGGATGGAGTAACGCTGTCAGCCAATGAAAACTCCCACTGGCTGATATAGCATGACACAAAGTGAGGAGAAACCTCTATGTTATGCTGTTGTTACGCACCATTAAGTCAGAATTAACCCATAGTTCACTCTCCAGTGGATTTTCAGAGGCAGTAAATCACACAAGAGGAGACTGTCCACATTTCTCCCACAAATTAGCAGGTAGATTCAAACCACATGCCTTTGGGTTGGTAGCTTCTTACCACTAGGCAACCAGAGCCCTCTTGAAACAGCAATACACACATATTCATAAGTGAAATGTGAAATGTATAAAGTATGAATCTAGGAAAATTGGAAGCTGTCAAAAATGAAATTGGAAGCATAAAGATGCATCTCCTAGGTGGTGTCTTTGTGTGTCATCAAGTCAGGACCAACTCATAGCTGACTCTCCAAAAGGTTTCAGAGGCAGTAAATCACACAAGAGGAGATTGCCCATCCTTCTCCTGCAGAGCTGGGGGATTTGAACTGTGTGCCTTTGGAATTGCAATACAGCTTCTTAACTACTATACCAAAATGGACTGGTATTAGATATTTCTAATCTGATAATCATGATTTACAACACCAGGAATGACAAATTGAAAATGAATGTTTTTTCTCCTATCATCAAAAAGAACCCCGTACAAGGAAGACACTGCCCAAAAGAATCACCCATTCCAATGAAAAGCGATCCAGCAGAAGTCCCAGTTGCACAATGCCAAATGCAAGCAAAGTTTGCTGAAGATATTTGAACATCAACTGGAACAATGTATCAATAGGAAACTGCCAAAAATTCAAGCCAGATCTAGAAGAGAACTTGGAGCAAGAATTGTCATTAGCTAACAGAGTTTAGCTGAAAGCAGAGAATATCAGAGAGATGTTATTCTATGTTTTATTGACAATGTTGCACGGTAAGCCATTCCACCGTCTGGGCCACAATAAAATATGGATGTTGTTGTTGTTGTAATGTGCGGTCGAGTCGCCTGCAACTCATAGCGACCCTATGTACAACAGCCCTAAACTCCGCTCTGTCCTGTGCCAATCACACTGTCTCTGACACTCCCATCCCAATTATCCCAGTCACTGAATCAATCCACCTCAAAGAGGGCCTTCCTCTCCTGCGCCATCCCTCCACCCTCCCAAGCATGATGTCCCTCTCTAAGGACCAGTCTCTCCTCCCAACATGTCCAAAGTAAGTTAGACAGAGCCTCAGAATCCTTGCATCCAAGGAGCCACCCGGTTTAACCCTCTCCAGGGCAAATCTGTTTGTTTTCCTAGCAGTCCATGGTATTCTCAATACTCTTCTCCAGCACCACAGCTCAAAGGCATCAATTCTCCTTCTATCCTCCTTGGTCACTGTCCAACTCTCTGATGCATAACAGGTGATTGCGAAGACCATGGCCTGTATCAGACGCACCTTAGTCTCCAGAGAGACACCACTGCTCTTCAGCACTTTGGAGAGTTCCCTAACAGCAGACTTTCCCATGGCAATGCGCCTTTTAATTTCCTGGCTGCTGGTGCCAAGACTGTTGACTATGGAGCCAAGCAAACTAAAGCTGTGTACAATCTCAATCTCTTCACTATCCATCCTGATGCTGCCAATTAGTCCAGTGGTGAGAATCTTTGTCTTCTTGACATTGAGCCTCAATCCATATTGTAGGCTGCAGTCCTTGACACTCTGCAGCAAATAATAGGAATTCCAGAACACTTAATTGTCCTCCAGTGGAACCTGTAACTAGACTGAAAGGCAGTTACAGTAGTTCTGTTTAAATAGAATAAGCAGGTACTATGTAGCTAAAATTTAGCAGTGTGTCCATTTCAATAATAGTCATGTTAGCAGGTCTGTCCTGTATGGGTATAGCTTAAAAATCAAAACAGGTATGTGCCTATATTGCATTTGTTCCCTCCATCCTCTCACGGCATCATTCATAGGGAGTTGCACTGCTGGCTCAAAGGTCAAGGCCCTCTGGCACATCTAATCCACCAGCAGCTCCATGGAAGAAAGATGGCCAATCTTTTCTTCTTAATAAAATTTTTCTTTTATACTGATTTACTTACAAAGTTTGTATTCATTGTTTTTCACTCCAGATCTTTGCCATTTCCTTTATGCACCCCTTCCTCTACCCACCAAATTGTGTGACCCTGTATGACCCCCCTGCCCATCCTCATCCCTCTGCTCTTCCTCCCCAACTTAGATCCTCATACACATTTTATCAGCTAACTTTCTATTTCTACAATAATGGTAGTAAACAGTATTTGTCTTTATGGGACTGAGTTCACAAATGCTCTTCAGTCTCTCCCAAGTTAGGTAGAGATTTTCAGAATCATTTCTCCTCTGTGCGGTGTGATATTCCATCATGTGAATGTACCATAATTTTTCAATCCATTTGATTGTTGTTGGGTATTTGGGCTGTTTCCAGGTTCATGAGATGATGAATAATACTGCTATGAACATTGGTGTACAAATCTCTGTCTGTGCGTTGGTTCTCATTTTCCTATCTTGCACATCCTATCCAACGTTCATTCCTTTAAGTCCTGTTAAAGTTTTCCAGTGTTACTTGGGTGAGATGGTATCTCACTATGGTTTTGGAAAGATATACAATCTTTTCCCTTGTGATTCACAACCTCCAAAATCTCACTGGTGGGTCAGCTAGGTGTGGGTCCTGACAATAGCAGTGAGGTGAGTTTAATTACTCAATCCATATGTTGAGTCAATTATCTGAGAATTTTGGCTGAAAAAAAGAGAAAAAAACCTACCTCAGGATTGAAGGAAAACTCATTAACAACATGTTATATGCAATAGATACGTTTCTTGATGGTATTAAAGAGAACTTGAAGATGTAACAAGACCAAAGACTATACAAATTTCTGTATGGATTACAGCTCCACATAAAACAAATCTTCACAAATACATAGCATCATGAAAAGAAAAGAAAAAATACAGTGTAAAAGAGGGTCTGGGAGGTGGTGGCGCGTGTTTTACTTAAATACATAGACAGCAGTAAGGAAACCAAATTACATAGTTCATTGGGCAAGTTTGCGGTAAAGATCTCAAATTTTGTGTACTGTTAAGTTGGAGCTGACACATAGCTGACTCTCAAGTGGGTTTTCAGAGATAATTAATCGCCTTGAAGGGAATTGCCTGTCTTTCTCTGAAGAAGCAATGGTAGATTTGAACCACATGCTTTTGGAATTACAACACAGCTCCTTACCACTAGACCACCAGAGCTCCCTGCAAAAGACCTCTAGAAAGGGCTAATGTGCCTGACCCAAACCACGGAGTTGACAATGTTCTTGTGTGAAAAAGATGAACAATTGGTAAAGAAAGAAGATTTATGCTTTTGACTTGTGTGATGGTAGCAAAGAATACTAAATTCACTGTGGACTTCTAGAAGAACAAAATCGTGTCTTGAAAGAAATACAGTCAGAATTCTTTTCAAAAGGAAAGAGAGTGGGACTTCACGGCATGTATTTTGGACACATCCAGAGGATGGCTCAGTCACTGGAGAAAGACTTCATGTTTGGTAAAGCAGAGGAGCAACAAAAACTCAGAATACACTTCAGCAGAAAGACAGATATGCTGATTGCCACAGTGGCTCGGACATAGTGATGATGATGGTGGTGGTGCTTGACTAGATGGTATTTTGTGGGGTATGACTTGGTTATGAGTTGTAAGTGTCTTTATAGCACCTAATAATAGTACCGACAACATTCAGCAGGTATGAATATTTGGTGGTTCAGTGGTGGAACCCTTTCTCTCCATGAAGAAGACCAGGATTCTATTCCAAGGCACTTGTCTGGTCATCAGCTGTCTGTTAGTAGAGCTGTGTATGTTGTTATCATGTAGATATATGCACACCCATGTTTATCATGACTTTGTTCACAATTGCAAAGAGTTGGAAACAACCCAAGTGCCATCAACAAACAAATGGATAGAGAAACTGTGGTATTCCACACAATGGAATACTATGCTGCATTGAAAAACAAGGAATTCATGCAATATTAACTGGTGACCCTGGAGGACATCACGCTGAGTAAAATGTCTAAGTCACAAAAAGACAAATACTGCATTGTACCACTGTTATGTACTGACATCAGGGTTGGGGTAAGACTGAGAAAAACTGGGTAAATTATGTGTACTGCATTGAAACAGATGAGGGAAAGAACAGTTTAAAAGTGATATATGATAAGGTATTATGGTTACCACAAGAGTCCAGAATTAAGGTTGCATAGTGGAATGCACTAGCGGCGGGGTGGGGGTCGGGGGATTGTGTACCAATGAAGGCATTTTTCTTTTACTTTTCAAAGGGAGGAGTGAGCTGCGGGAGAGGGGTAGGCAGGGAGAAAAGTGCAACAGTGAATGAATGGAAATCCAAAAACTCTGTAAATTTTCATTAAAATTAATAAAATAATTTTTTTTTTAAAAAAGAGCTTACAAATTAAGTTAAAGAAGCAATATCTGGCAGTCTACTTTGGAGACCAGTCTATGAAAACGCTATGGATCACAATGGCCCTCTTCTATGGCCTCTATAGGACCTCAGTTTTAATAGGATTACCATGAAGCTTACAGCTGTTCCTCCCCTGTGTTTCCATTTCTAAGATCTCAGTTTCAGTTGTCATGTCTGCTAGTCCAAGCGCTAGTCTAAGTGTGCTCTGTTTCGAAGGCCTGTCATTTTGGAAGTGGATGGCCAATCCTTCTTCCTAGTCTGTCTTAATTTGTTTGTTTGTTTTGGGGGGGGTGTATGTGTGTGTGTTTGTATTTTATATAATAGTATCTGACAGACAAGTATTTTATGGGAAAGAGCAGATGTAAGACATTTACCCAATTAGAAAAATTACCAACAGATTCAATGTTGCTGCTCACCCTTGCTACATGTTTGGCTTTTTTAAATCCACCCTTTCCCTACTCCACCACCATCCCTTCCTACTTTTGCCTAAACCATTCAACACCCCTCTCCCTTTGACCAGCCTTTGATGTAATGGCCTAAGTCTCAAGAGAGTGGAGGGATGTCGCAGGAGAGGAAGACCCTCGATGAGATGGATCAATTCTGTGATTGAGGTGGTGGGAATGAATGTGTTTGAGACGGCGAGGTTGGCACAGGATAGAGCAAAGTTTAGGACTCTTGTACATAGGGTCGCTATGAGTTGCAAGCGACTTGACATCACATAACAACAACAACCACCATGAAGCAGGAGCCGACTGAAAAGCAGAGAATGAAACATGGATGTAAAGGTCAAATAAGGACGACCACTTATGTATTCCATTGCCAGAATGGTTTACAATAAAAAAGCTAATGAAAAACATCTGTCTGTCGCTTTTACTGAATAGGGCACTTGAGTTTACTGTGCATTACCTCCTCAGAAATGAGAACAATGAGGAAAGAACTATAGCAAATGACGAAAGGCAAAAAAATGAGGAAAATAAGAGAAGAGGAAGTATACATGCAAAAATGAAACAAAGACTAAAGCAAATTAAGAAAAAAGATTCAAGATAGAAATGAACACACAAAAAAACGTTAGTTGAGAAGACAGAGACAGAGTTCAAAAATGGGTGAGAGGCAGACTGGAATGGAAGGGAAAAAGAAGAAAAAAATTCCCCCGCTCATTTGATTTATTACATTTTTCTTCCCACAGACTGATGCTGAATACTGTGGCTAATTTTATGATGACCACCTTTAATTTAATTTGCACTAAACAACTGAAATGTCATAAGGGGACAAAGAGTCAAGTTCACAGTAGGACAACAATTAGTGAAGGACTATGACCAACAACGAAATCATGGTGATGCAGTGAGCATCTGCATCTTCTCCTCCAATGATTTACATACAGGACTGTGATCATCAAGCAAAAATTCAACTATTTCCCCAAATTGCCAAGCTACGTTTTCAGTTTCCATCAGCTGTATGTCAGAGTTGTAGCTTCTCATTATATTTATTCAATTTATAAGCTGATCATCTGATCTGAACAACTGGACTGTATGAATGAGAATAGGGCAGCAGCACTGGAAGAAGACTCATTTTAACTAATTTTGAAATACAAATAATAGAATCTCCTTCTTAAAAGTGTAGAGGACTTGAACTACTTACTGATGAAGATCAAAAACTATAGCCTGAAGCCTGGATTACACCTCCACAGCAAGGAAGCAAAATCCCTCACCTCTCTGGTAGCCTTCTAGCAAGAAGGTGTGCTTCAATCCCAAAGGCACTCAGTTCAAGGCCACCAGTCCCTTCACAGGAAAAGGATGGGCAATCTCCTTCTATGTCACTAAGTGCCTCTGAAAATCCACAGCAGTGTCTGTTATGGTTGATTTCAACTCTATGGTACACAACAACAGATCAATTAAAAACACTGTAATAAATGGAAAAAAGATTGACATTGTCAAGTATTTAATTTGATTTAGAATCATAAATAATGTCCATGGAAGTATCAGTCAAGAATCAAACAACATAGTGCATCAGGTAAATCTGCTACAAAAGACCTCATTGTGGTTGTTATGTGCCATTGTGTCGACTCTAACTTATAGAGTTCCTATATGCACAATAACTCTGAATCCTGCCCTATCCTGAGCCAATTTCATTGACACGGATACACCTAACCCCATTACCCCATTGACTGTGTCAATCCATCTCATCTGAAGTCTTCCTCTCCTGTGCTGTCCCTCCACCATTCCAAGCATGATGTCCTTCTTCAAGAACTGGTCCCTCATAGCCTTGTGCCCAAAGTATGTCATAGGAAGCTTCAAAATCCTAGTCTCTAAGGAGAAACCTGGTTTCACCTTCTCCCAGACAAACCTGGTGTCTGTGCTATGTTCAATACTCTTTTCCAGCACCACAACTTAAAGGCATGAATTTTTATTTTATCATCCTTAGTCATTGTTCAACTCTCTGAAACATAGTAAAAAAAATTGAAAAGACCATGGCCTGGATCAGGCTCACCTTAGTCTCTAGACTGACATCATTGCTCTTAAGCTCTCTAAAGAGACCCCTTATAGCAGATCATCCTAATACAATTCATTTTTTAATTTTCTGACTGCTGGTGCCAGGAAGGTTGATTGCAGAACCAACCAAGTTGAAATTGTTAACAATCTCAATCTCTTCTCCATCTAGCACAGTGTTGCCAATTGGCCCAGTGGTGAGAATCTTTGTTTTCTGGATATTGAGCTTCAATCTGTATTGAAGACACTACAGTCCTTGACCTTCTGCAGCAAGTATTTCAAGTCCTCCTGAGTTTCATCAAGCCAATTTGTGTCATGTGCATGCAAAGATGTCACTTCGAAAACTAAAGTGAATTTAACCCTTGTTACAATATTTTCAATTGTACTGTATGTATATGAAAGCTGGGCAATAAATAAGGAAGATCAAAGAAGAATTTATACTTTTTAAATTAGGATGCTGACAAAGAATATTGAATACACCCCAGGCTTCCAGAAGAAAGAGTAAATCAAATTTGAAAGTAGTACAACTAGAATGTTCATTAGAATCAAGGATAACAAGGCTTTACCTCACATATTTTCAGAGCTCCTGGTATAGCCCACAGGAAGTTGCTCTGCTAATGTAAACACCACATTTCTCTGGCTAACATGTTCTCTGGAGGAACCAGTCCCTAAATAAAGATGTCGTGTTTCGTACAAGTAGCCTAGTGGATAAAGAGTTGCATTGCCAACCAGAAGGTATGTGGTTCAAATCCACAAGTTGCTTTGTAGGAGAAAAAGGAACATTCTCCTGCCATTTGATTTATAGCATCTAAAATCCCTCTGAACAGTTAGATTTGAATTTGTTCTAACTTGATGGTTGTTGTTGTTGTGTACCATCAGGTCGGAACCGACCCATAGCTGACCCTCCAGTGGGTTGGCAGAGGCAGTTAATCTCAGGGGAGGAGATTGCCCATCCTCATCCCACAGAGCAGCTGGTGGCATTGAACCTAATGCCTTCAGTTTTACAGCACAGCTTCTTGCCACTAGGCCACAACAAAAGCAAAGTGGAGAGTAAAAGAGAAAGAGGAAGCATCATTAGGACATGAGAGAACATGGGTGAAAGGTGTTCATAAGAGAAAGACAATAGTGCGGGGGGTGAAGGAGTGGGCACATTTCATTGTGTTTCACAGAGGGCTACTATGTGTTATTACCAACTCCACAGCACCTAACGGCAGCAGCAACAATATTTAAGGGAGCACATTGCCAAGGTTTTTCTCTTTCAGAACCACTGGTGAGACAGAGCAAACAATCTTGAATGCAGGAAAATTAGAAATTGTTAAGAAAGAAATGGAACACATAAATATTGACATATTAGGCATTGGAGAGATGAGATGGACAGGCATGGGGCATTTTGAGTCAGATGACCATATGATATATTACTCTGGAGATGAAAAGACAAGGAAAAATGGGGTTGCCTTTATAGTAAAAAAAGTAATT
>NW_006400120.1:1385091-1395459 GCF_000299155.1 Elephantulus edwardii
GGAGGGACAGCGCAGGAGGGGTAGACCCTCTATGAGATGGATTGATTCGGCGACTGGGGTAATCAGGATGAGTGTGTCAGAGGCAGTGCGGTTGGCGCAGGATAGAGCAGGGTTTAGGGCTGTTGTGCATAGAGTCGCTATGAGTCGAAAACAACTCGACGGCACATAACAACAACAACAGTCCTGCACTTGGGCATGGTGTCAGCAGGGCTGTTTACTACAACCCTAGTATATCATAGTTTTATGACATAGGATTCACTTGATCACTTACAGTCTATCCTCCCCTGTCCTCACCAGACTTTCATGTAACAGCATAAAAGAGCCTGGAGTGAGTTCCTTTTTTTTTTCATACTTTACTTCACCACCTAGAATTGAACCTGTGCTTGTTGATATCAATAAATGAATGTATAAATAAAATAAGTAAATGATTGAACAAACCAAAGAAAAGAAAAACTAAGGGTAAAGAAGATAGCAAATAAAAAAATGTTCATAATATTAAGGAGAAAGCTCTGGTGGCCTTGCAGAAAGAAGGTACACTACAATCCCAAAGGCATGCGGATCAAGGTCATCATCCGCTCCGCGGGTGAATGATGGTAATCTCTTCCCGTGTGATTAACTGCCTCTGAAAATTATGGCTTTGCTTCAACTCTACAGAACAGAACACCACCACCACAACATTAAGGAGATCTGAAAAAGGAAATGTGTGATCAAAATATGGAGAGGATGTTAGGTAATAATTTATAAAGTCATTGCTCCTGCATGTTGCATAGTATTTCATTGTGTGAATATACCATAATTTCTCAATCCATATGTTTGTGGTTGAATATGTTTTCTATGGTTTATATGGTTTCTATGTTCTTGTGATGGTAAATAATGTTGCTTTGAACATCGGTGTACAAATCTCCATTTGTGCCTCAGTTCTTATTTTCTCAGGGTATATTCAAAGTAATGTAAGCTGGGTCATATGAAATTTCTATGTTCAGGTTTTTCTTTTTCTTTTTTTATCTCTACTAGTTTATTTATGAAATTTGAATACAAATTTGAACAAGTTCTTTCAATTTCCCTCACTCTCCCACCCATCAAATTGTACGACCCAATGATTAATCCCTTCCCCCTTCACATCCACATCCCTCTGCTTCCAAGCTCTCCCACCCTTCCAGGATCTACAATAATGATTTTATATAATATTATCCTTGTGGGACTGAGTTAGTTCACTCAGCATAATGCTCTCTAGTCCCTCCCAAGTTAGGTAATAATTTACAAAGTTATTGCTCCTGCATGCTGCATAGTATTCCATTGTGTGAATGTACCATAATTTCTCAATCCATTCGTGTTTGGACATTTGGGTTGTTTCCATGTTCTTGTGATGGTGAATAATGCTGCTATGATCACTGGTGTACAAATCTCAGTTTGTGCCTTAGTTCTCATATTCTTTTGGTATATTACAAGTTGTGGAATAGCTGGGTCATATGGAATTTATATGTTCAGCTTTTTGAGGAAGCACCAAACTGCCTTCCAGAATGGTTGCACCATTTTACAATCCCGCCAACAATGTATAAGTGTTCCTGTCTAGCCACATCCTCTCCAAAATCTATTACTTGTTGCTCTGTTAAACTTTGCCACTCTTACTGGAGTGAGATGCTACTTTATCATGATTCGGAGCATTTCTTCATGTGTCCATTGGCCATTCGAATATCTTCCTCTGTGAAAATTATTTCCGTGTCTTTTGCTCATTTTGTAATTGGGTTATCAGTCTTTTTCTTTTGGAGGCACAGGGTACTTTGTAAACTTTTCCTATAAGACTCTTGTCTGAGATGGTATTACCAAATCTTGGGAGGACCTGGAGAGCATTATGCTGAGTGAACTAATTCAGCCCCACAAGGATAAATATTGTATAATACCATTATTGTAAAATGAGTACAAGGACCCAAGAGGGGTAGGAGAGGTTGGAAGCAGAGGGATGAGGATGTGCAGGGGAAAAGAGGGATTAATCATGGAGTTGTACAATTTGATGAGTGAGGGGCTGAGGGAAATTGAAGGAATTTGTTCTTAAAAACAATATATTGGAATTTTGTAAATAAACTAGTTGTGGTGTTGTTGTTAAGTGCCGTCGAGTCATAGATGACTCATAGTGACACTATGAACGAAAGACCTGACCACTAGATAACTAGTAGGAAATTTTAAAAAAAGACAAGAACAAAACAAAGAAACAAACAAAAAATTAAAGTGAATGGAAGCTTAAAAAATATATATGGAGAGGACTAGGGGGCAAGATGAGAGGACCTGATAACTCTACCATACTTTTAAAAATAGCAGCATTCATCTTGTTGAGAATTCTCAGGGGAACTATTTTAATATCATTTTTCTCCCTGATCTCACAAAAAATTATTCTAATAGCTTCTTAAATGGAGAAAATATTTAATTTGTCAAATATTTAATTTTATTTGGGTCCACAATTCACAACTATGATTGCAACAGTCACGAAATCTAACAATATACTACATTGGACAAACTGGTTGTCAAGGAAATATTGAAAGTTCTGGAGAGCAAGAATGTCAGTTCAAAGACTAAAGTGTGTTTAATCCAAGGCACTCTCTTTTTCCTTGCTTCATATGCATGTGTAAGTTAGATAAGGAATAAGGAAGACTGAAAAGATGTTGGTGCCTTCGAATTGTGTTATTGGCAAAGAGTATTGTATATACCACAAACTATCAGAAGTACAAACAAATCTGTAACAAAATACGTACAATCAGAGAGTTCCTCAGAGGCAAGATTGGTGAAAGTTCATCTCACATAATGTTGACATGTTATCAGGAAGGCCCAGTCCTTGAAAAAAGCCAAAAACAGAAACAAATGTCCATCAAAAAATGAATAAATAAAACTAGAATACACCCTTTTTTTTTAAGCATGAAAAATCACACACTCTGCTAAAGTAAGATTTAAGAGATTTAGTGAATGTCCAATTTTGATCCAGTGAAAGTCCAAAATTAGTCAAGTAGTGAACCTGGTTGCTCCAGAGAACAAGAAACCAAGGATTCTTACATCATTGAAACAGGAACTAAAGCAATATTTTGATTGGATGACAGGCAATCAAGGGAGTTAAACAAGCCTTTACTAGACATTTCTGAATAGTTTATATACCGTTTCATGGCAAGGAAGGGCACATATTTGCAAGAGTACAAGTTGTTCAGATGTTTGGAGGAGAGTCACAAGACATCACAGGACATGCTTTTCTGAGAATATGCCTTCAAACTGCTTTCTCAATCATGCCTTTCTGAGAGTGTAATGAGCATAAAGATGTGACGATAATATCATCAAGACCCTTGGGCATAGGCTATCACATCCTGCCTCTGTCTGACCACATAGAAAAAAGTGTTTCCTTAGGGACAAATGGTTATGTCAGCACAAAGATCAAGCACAAGAGAGAACAAGAACTCTTAAAAAGGCAACTTTAAAATTGAACACTAATCCCAGAACCATGCCAAGAAGTAAGATGGAGTGAGGCTACGCTCAGGCTGCTCTGTTCATACACAATGCCTCAGATTCTAGGCTTTGTCATACAAACCATTTGGTATCTCTGAGAAAAACAACGTACTGACACACATGGGCTTTATAGAAAAACAAAATTGGTGAAATATATAGTGTTACAGAAATAATGCACACACAACTACAGTGTTTGTAGGAAACTAGAGAACCTTTTAGTTTGCAAAAAATGAAACACCTGTTTGGAGTACATTTGTGTGTGTGTGTGTGTGTGTGTGTATTTAGAACATTTATGTATATTGCTGCTGCTGCTGCTGCTGCTGCTGCTGTTGTGTGCCATCTAGTTGGAACAGACTTATAGTTGACTCACCAGCTGGTTTTCAGAGGCAATAAATCACACAGGAAGAGATTGTTCATCTTCCTTCCTTGGAGCAGCTGATGAATTTGAACCAAGTGCCTTTGGGATTGCAGTCCAGAGCTTCCTTTATATACACGTACAGGAGCATTTATAGGCTGTCTAGATTCCCGAGTACAACAAGCTTGGAAGCAAGAGTGGCATCCACTTCAGAAATAGCTTGCCTCCAGAAACCCTATGAACCTGGAGAAACTATTAAAGTGTTCAGGTCTTTTGTTCATAGGGTCACTATGAGTCGCCTACAACTCAACAGCACTTAACAACAACAACAGATGACCATAACTCATAGAGACCCTATGAATAACAAACATGAGCCCTTCTCTATCCTGTGTCATTCTCATCAGCTCTGGTATACTTGAACCAATTATTATAGTCACTGTCACTCCACCTCCCTGAGGGTCATTTTCTTGTTTGCTAAATGCTTTGTCTTTCCAAGCTTGATGTCTTTTACAAAGAATTGGCCCCTCCTAACAAAATGCCCAAAATACATCAGAGAAAGCTTCGTGATCCTTGTCTCTAAAGAACACTCTCACTTTCTTTAGCACAAACCTATTCATTTATTCCTTTGGCAGCCCACGGAATATTCATTACTCTTCTCCATAACCACAACAAAGACACCAATTCTTTTCCTGTCATCCTTAGTCATTGTTCACCTTTCAGATGCGTAATAAGCAATTGAAAAGACCATCATGGCCTGGATCAGGTGCACAGTAGTCTTCAGACTGACATCACTGTTCCTTGACAGCAGAGTTTCACACTGTAGCACGCCTTTTGATTTCTTGACTGCTGGCACCAAAGGTGTTGATTGTGGATCCAAACAAGAGGAAATCACTGACAACTTCAATCCTTTTTATGTCCATCATGATATTGTCCAGTGGCCCAGTGGTGAGGATTTTTTCTCCTTCAGATGTACTCTATATTGAAGGCTGCAGTCTTTGATCTTCTACAGCAAGTATTTCGAAGTCTTCTTCATGTTTAGCAAGCGAGGTGGTGCCACCTGCCTGATGCAGGTTGTGGGATGGCATCAAAGATATCAACAAAGAAACTGAAAGGTCATGACAAAGACAGATGAGGAAGAAAAGCCCAAAGCGTGTGTCAGAAGAAACTGAAAATTGCACTAGAACTTTGAAAATCCAAAATAAATGTGACAAAATGCGGACATAAAAGAGAATAGAAGTTTCCAGAAGACACCTTGAGAAGACAAAATGTTATAGCATAATGTGCAAAAAGCTGACGTTGGAAAATAAAAAAGAAATAATTCACTCAACATTTCTCAAACTAAGAGCCCTGAAATACAAATCAAGCCTCAAGTTGCAATACTCATGGATGCTATGGCTGGTGGGGGCGCGGGGGGGATTCTTGAATGATCAAGGAAGCACCAAAAGAAAATGGAAGGAATACACAAAGTTGCTGAACCAGAAAGAACTGACACAGAACCATCCCAGAAAGTAGTATATGATAAAAAACTAAGAGTAATAGAATAATTTCTAGCTGCATTGAAGGTTTTGGTAAAAATAAGGTGCCAAGAAATTGACAGGATCCACATTGGCATGTTTCAACAGCTGGCTCTGAGCAGATAGCCTCCCTAGGATGTGACTAGAAATTTGGAAGATAGTTACACACCAACTAATTGGAAGAGATGCATATTTGTACCCATCCCCCCCCCAAAAAAGATGATCTAACAGAACATGGAAATTATCTAACAATATCTCTAATATTATATGAAAGTAAGATCTTGTTGAAGATTATCCAAAAATGGCTAGAATACACAGACAGGGAACTGAAAGAAATTCAGGCAGAATTTAAAAGAGGTGGTGATTTCATTGCTGATCTCAGATGGATTTGGGCGGAAAGCAAAGGTGTCTATTTGTATTTTGTTGCCTGCAAATGGCATATATTGGGGGGGGGGAATCTGTATGCAGAACATCCAGGACACTGGGGGAATGAGGAGGAATGTAGCATCAGGATTGGAGGAAGAATTCATCAACAACCTGCGTTATGTATATGACACAACCCTGCTTGTTGAAACTGAGGAGGACCTGAAGTGCTTGCTGCAGAAGGTCAAAGACTGCCGCTTTCCGTATGAATTGAAACTCAACATCAAGAAAACAAAGATTCTCATCACTGGGCCAATTGGTTGTATCATTATGGATGGTGAAGAGACTGAGCTTGTTAAAAGTTTTCGTTTGCTTGGTTCCACAATCAACACTCTTGGTGCCAGCAGCCAGGAAATCAAGAGACAAATCGCACTGGGAAAGTTAGCTGTCAGGAACCTCTCCAGTGTACTGAAGAGCAATAATATCTAAGGTGCACCTGATCAAGGCCATAGTCTTCACAATTGCTTGCTATGCATCAGAGAGCTGGGCAGTGACTGGGGATGATAAAAAGAGAATTGATGCCTTTGAGCTGTGGTGCTGGAGAAGAGTACTGATTATACGATGGACTGCCAGGAGAACAAACAGGTTCATCCCAGAGAGGGTGAAACCAGGCTGCTTCTTAGAGGGAAGGATTCTGAAGCTTCGTTTGACATACTTTGGGCATGTTGCAAGGAAGGACTGGTCCTTGGAGAGGAACAACATGTTTGAGAGGGTGGAGGGACAGCACATGAGAGGAAGACCCTCGATGAGGCAGGTGTGTCAGAGACATGAGGTTGGCACAGGATAAAGCAGGGTCTGAAGCTCTTGTACATAGGGTCACTACGAGTGGCAAGCAACTCGAAGGCACATAACAACAAAGGCATTTGACTGTGCTGATAATAACAAAGTACAGCTAAAATTCAGAAGAATAAAAATCCTAGTATGCATAATTGTGCTTATGCTAAACCTAGACAAAGAAGTTGTTGTACTAACCGAACAAGTGTACCACTCTGTGTGGCTTAAAAGAAAGCTGTGCATCAGGAGTGTATCCTTTCTTCATATGTATTCATTCTATGCTAATCAAATCATTTGAGAGGCTGGACTTTATGAAGAAGAAAGTGACATCAGAATCAAAGCAAGATGTTGCTCTTATGTGCTGTTGAGTCACTTGCAAATAATTGAGACCCTATGTACAACAGCTCTTAAGCCTGTTCTATCTTGAGCCAACTTTGTCATCTCTGACATGCCCACCCACATTACCCTCAGTTCACTGAATCAATCCATTTCATCAAGGGTCTTCCCATCCTGCACTATCCCTCCACCCTCCCAAGCATGATGTCCCTTTCGAAGGACTGGTTCCTCCTTACAACATGCTCAAACTATGTCAGATGGAGCTTCAAAATCCTTGCCTCCAAGGAGCAGCCTGGCTTCACCCTCTCCGGGATGAATCTGTTTGTTCTCCTAGCAGTCCATGGTATAATCAATACTCTTCTCCAGCACCACAGCTCAAAGGCATCAATTCTCCTTCTATCATTCCCAGTCATTGTCAAATTTTTTTTTTTCATTGTCAACTTTTTGATGAATAGCAAGCTATTGCAAAGACCATGGCCTGTGTCAGGCACACCTTACTCTCCATCTAACATTAGCTATTCTAAACCCAGCCTGGACATCTGCCAGTTTTCTGCTGATGTGCTGTTCCAGCTGTGTTTTTTTTTATTATTTTCAGCAGAATCTTGCTTGTTTTCTGTGTGTATGTGTGTGTGTTAAGTGTTGTTGAGCTGATCACGACTTATAGTGACCCTGTGAATAAAAGACCTGAACCCAGCTCTATAACTCTCATTGTTTCTCAACATTCATAGGGCTTCCAGAGGCATGTTGATTAGGAAGTGGATGCCACTCCTGCTTCCAAGCATGTCTCATTTTGGGAGCTCCACCAAACACTGTCCACCACGGGTAACCATTACGGCATTTGATAAACTAATGCACAGCATTCAGCACCCAAGTAAACTCAGCACAACAAATTGACAGACCAGTGATGTACCACTTAGAAGAATTTTCACCCCAAACACAATTAACACCAAAAGACTTTTAAATACAAACAGCCACCCACCAGGTCCTAGTTGACTCTAAACAAGAGGCTTCTAGCCCACAGCTTATTGTTGGCTAAATCCAGCAAATCAAATCAGCTCACACATGATTGTGAACAGAAAAATAAAAAACATAGTGTTCAATAATTTCTTCAGTTTGCTGGGTCACCTTTCTTTGGAATGGGAACAAATACAGAGATAAATTTAAGGGACAGGTATATATAAAGTATGTTCTTGTTAGGTGCTGTTAAATATGACTCAGAGCAACCTAGTGAACAACAGATCTGAACCCCGTCCTATCCTGTATCATTCTCATCCTCTCTGATACACTTGATCCCATTGCTGTACTCACTGTGTCTCACTGAGAGTCTTCTTGTCTTTCACTGATACATCACCTTTTTAAGCATAATGGCTCTCACCAAGAGATATCCTCTCCTAAGAACATGCCCTAAGTATATAGGATGACTCTTTGTCATCTTTGCCTTCCAGGAGCATACAGGTAGCACTTTGTCCGAGACAAATTTGTGTGTGGTTTTGTTTTGGGGTTTTTTTGTTTGTCTGTTTTTTCTGGGGGTTTTTTGGTGGTTGTTTTTGTGAGATTTTTGGGGATTTTTTTTGGCAGTCTATGTTCTTTTGGAAGTACTCCAACACCACTGCTTAAAGGCATCAATTCTTCTTTTGACATCTCCTTATTCATTATCTAATTCTCAGATACATAACAAGTAACAGAAAACACCACAGCCTTAATCTTCAAACAGACATCATTACCCTACAGTAATTTGGAGATGTCCCTGACAGCAGATTGCCCAGTGAAATACATCTCCTGATCTCCTGACTGCTGGCACCAAGGCTGTTGATTGTGGACCCAAGTAGGATGAAATCATTGACAATTTCAATCCTTTTCCTATTATCATGATGCTGCAAAAATCAGTGGTGCTTTTTGTCTTGCTATTGAGATTCAGTTCATATTGAAGGCTGTAGTTTTGATATTCTGCCACAACCATTTCAAGTTCTCCTCACTTTCAGCAGGTGAGGTTGCATTATCTGCATAACACAAGTGGTTGGTGAGTCTTCTTCCAATCCTGATGCTACATTCTTCTTCATAATTTAAAAGTATTCAATCTATGTAGAGTATAGACACATTTAAACTATGTTGTTATGTGTTTTCAAGCGGACTAAGATTCATAGCCATTCTATGAACAATAAATCTGAACTTGGCCTTATCTTGTGCCTTTCTCACCATCTCAAATATACTTACGTTTGCTACAATCACTATGTCAATCCACCTTGTTGAAGGTCTTCCTCTCCTATGCGGACTCTCCACCTTTCCAAGCACAATATCCTTTTCCAAGGATTCCTAACAAAACACCCAGAATATGAGAGATGATGCCTCACTATCTTTGTTTCCAAGGAACAAATTGTTTTCACTTTCTCTAAGACAGACCTGTTTATTCTTTTGGCAATCCATAGGACATACAGTACCCTTTTACAATGCCACAACCCAAAGGCACTGATTTTTCTTCTGTCATCTTTAGTCATTGTCTAGATTTCAGATGCATAGCAAGTAATAAAAAAAGTCCATGGCTTAGATCAGGTGTGTCTTACTCTTTAAATTAATGTCCTTGCTCTTCAACACTTTGAAGAGGCCCCAGACAGCATTTTTTTCCAACACAAACTGTCTTTTAATTTTCTTACTGCTGATACCAAGAGTGTTGGTTGGAAAGAAAAATAAGATTAAATCATTAACATTTTCAAGCTTTTCTCCATCTATATAATGATGTCACCTATTGGACCACGGGTGCGGATTTTCATTTTCTTGATATTTATGTAAAATCTATATCAAAGGCTGGAGTCCTTGATCTTCTAGAGCAAGTGATCAAATCAGTTTCAGCAAGCAAGACTGTGTCACCTGTAGATCAAAGAACAGATAAATTGGGAGATGACAACAAGCATATCAAATATGAAGGGAGCAAAAGGTTATTACAAAGACAAAGGAGAAAGAAAAGACCAAAAAAGATGTCAGAAGAGATTCTGAAAAGTGCACTAAAAGGATAAGAAGCCAAAAGGGAATAAATATAAAAATAAAGAGTTGGACGGAAGATGTCAAAGGGCAGTTTGAGAAACAAAGCTAAGTATTATAACAAAATGTGCTAAGATTTGGAGTCAGAAAATTTAAAAAAGAGGGACTTATTTATAATTTCATAAGCTGAAATAATTGAAGAACAAAGTCAAGTCTCAAATTGCAATACTAAAGAATGCTATGGGCAAAATCTTGAATGATGAAGGAAGAATAAAGAATACACAGTCACTGTATCAAACAGAACTGACTGACACAGAATCATTTCAGGAAGTAGTGTATGACCAAGAACCAATAACCAGTGGTGATTAAGGAAAATGTCTAAGCTGCACTGAAGGCAAAGGGGAAAAAAATAAACTATAGACATATTTAAAAGATATATATGTATGTGTGTGAATGTGTGTGTGTGTAAAGGGATATACACACACACACAGAGGGAGATATACATAA
>NW_006400120.1:1402622-1411028 GCF_000299155.1 Elephantulus edwardii
GGAGTGTCAGAGACAGTGTGAGTGGCACAGGACAGAGCAGAGTTTAGGGCTGTTGTACATAGGGTCGCTATGAGTCGCAGGCGACTCGACGGCACATAAGAACAACAACAACATCAGGTATAATGGAATACCAAATGACATATTTCAGCTAACAGATGCTCCCCGGATATGCTCACCAAGCTGTGCCAAGAAATCTGGAGAACAATCACTTGGCCAACTGACTGGACGAGATCTATATTTGTTCCCATTCCAAAGAAAGGTGACCTAACAGAGTGTGGAAACTATAGAACAATATCTTTGATTTCACATGCAAGCAATATTCTAGCGAAGATTATCCAAAAACGACTGGAACAGCACATCAGCAGAGAACTGCCAGAAGTCCAGGTTGGGTTTAGAAGGGGTCGTGGTTCTAGGGATATTGTAGCTCATATTAGATGGATCTTAGCTGAAAGTAGGGAATACCAGAAGAATGTCTATCTGTGTTTTATTCATTGTGCAAAGGCATTTGACTCTGTGGATCATAACAAACTGTGGCTGACTCTGAGAAGAATGGGAATCCCAGAACACCTGATAGTACTAATGTGAAACCTATACTTGGACCAAGAGGCAGTCATCAGAAGAGAGCAAGGAAACACTGCATGGTTCATAATTGGGAAGGATGTATGACAGGGATGTGTCCTGTCTCCATACCTTTTCAACTTGTATGCAGAACAGATTATATGGTAGGCGGAGCTCTATGAGGAGAAACATGGTGTCAGGATTGGTGGAAGATCTGTCAGCAATCTGCATTATGCAGATGACACAACCCAGCTTGCTAAAACTGAGGAGGACCCAAAGGCCTTGCTGCAGAAGTTCAAGGACTATAGCCTTCAATATGGATTGAGGCTCAATATCAAGAAGACTAAAATTCTCACCACTGGACTGATTGGCAGCATCAGGATGGATGGTGAAGAGATTGAGATTGTTAACAACTTTTGTCTGCTTGGATCCACAGTCAACACTCTTTGCACCAGCAGCCAGGAAATTAAAAGACATATTGTGATGAGAAAGTCTGCTGTTAGGGACCTCTCCAAAGTACTGAAGAGCAACGGTGTCACTCTGGAGACTAAGGTGCTTCTGATACAGGCCATAGTCTTTGGAAGCACTTGTTATGTATCAGAGAGCTGGAAAATGACTAGGGAGAACAGAAGAATAATTGATGCCTTTGAGCTGTGGTGCTGAACAAGAGTATTGAATGTACCATGGACTGCCAAGCAAACATTCAACAAAGATTCATCCATGAGAGGGTTAAACCAGGCTGCTCCTTGGAGGCAAGGATTCCAAGGCTTCATCTGACATACTTTGGACATGTTGTAAGGAGGGACAGGTCATTTGAGTGGGACGTCATGCTTGGTAGGGTGGAGGGACAGTGCAGGAGGGGAAGACCCTCTATGAGGCGGATTGATTCGGTGACTAAGATAATCGGGATAGGTGTGTCAGAGGCAGTGCAATTGGCACAGGATAGAGCAGGGTTTAGGTCTGTTAGGTCTGTTGTAATAGGGTCGCTATGAGTCACAAGCCACTTGACGGCACATAACAACAGCAACAACAAGTCATTAATGTTTAGTGTATCAAAATCTATTCTTAAAATGGTTTTTAAATTCATTTGGGATACACTTATGGTTATATTTTGGTTATTGTGGCATTGCTTTAATTTTCTCTTCAAGTTTAATTTAAACTTGTATATAGGTAGTTGATGGTTTATTTATTCTATATATACATATATATACACATATATATACATATATATATAGAGAGAGAGAGAAAGAGAGAGAATGAGAGAAAGAGAGAGAGAGAGAGAGAACGTGAGAGAGCGTGCGCACTGTTGGCTTCGTGGTAAGGAATTTATTTTGGGGACAATGCAAAAGTATGCAGTTCAAATCATCAGTTGCACCAGAGGAGAAATATGGGTAATCTCCACCCATACAATATACTGCCTCTGAAAACCTGCTGGTGTGTCAGGTGTGGGTCGCTCTGACTCAATAGCAAACAACAACAAATATACCAGAAAGAATTGTCACTGAAAAATTTCCCCATATGAACAGGAGCCAATGGTAATGAAGAAGGAGGCGGCAGAAGCTGCATTGAAGACACTGGCAAAAAATAAGGCCCCAGGAATCGATGGGATACCAATGGATTTGTTTCATTTAATAGATGGAAACTTGGATGCACTCACTAGTCTAGGTCAGGAAATTTGGCGGACAGCTATCTGGCCAACAGATTGGAAGAAGACCGTATTTGTCCCCATTCCAAAGAAAGGCGATGAAACTAAATGTGGATATTATTGAAATATATCATTAATATCACATACAAGCAAAATATTGCTGAAGATCATTCAAAAACAGTTGAAAGTAGATAGATAAAGAACTGCCAGATATTTAGGCAGGATTTAGACAAGGCTGTGGCACCAGGGATATCATTGCTGATGTCAGATGGATCCTGGCTGAAAGTAAGGAATACCAGAAGAATGTCTGTTTGTGCTTTATTGACTATGCAAAGGTATTTGAATCTGTGGATCATGACAATTTGTAGCAGACATTGAGAAGAATGAAAACCCAAAGCACTCAATTGTGCTCATGTGGAAATTATACCTGGACCAGGAGGCTGTTAGTGAGAACAAAACAGGGGAGCACTGCACGGTTTGGAATTGGGAAGGGAGTGCAACAGATTTATATTCTATCTCCATACCTATATTCAATATATATTCTGAGCAAATTATCCGAGAAGCCGTACTCTATGAGGAGGAATATGGCATCAGGTTTGGAGGGAGACTCATCAATAACCTGCATTATGCAGTTGACACAACCTTGCTCACTGAAAGTAAGGAGGGGTTGGAGCACTTGTTGCAGAAGATGAAGAAATGCAGCCTTCAGTATAGATTGCATTTCAATGTCAAGAAAACAAAGATTCTTACCACTGGATAGATAGGCAGCATCATGATGGATGGAGTTGTTGTTGTTGTTGTTGTTGTTAGGTGCTGTCAAGTCCCCTGCAACTCATAGCGACCCTATGGACAATAGCTCTGAAGCCTGCCCTGTTCTGAGCCAGTCTCACTGACTCCAACACCTACTGCTTTTGCCCTATTTACTATATCAATTCATCTCATTCTGGGTCTTCCTCTCCTGTGTTGTCCCTCTACCCTTCTAAGAATAATGTCCTTCTCCAAGGATCAATCCCTCCAGAGCTTCAAAATCCTAATCTCCAAGAGAAATTTGTTTTCACCCTCTCCAATACAGACCTATTGGTTTTATTGCAATCCATGGTATGTTCAAGACTCTACTCCAGCACCACAACTTGAAGGCATCACTTCTTCTATTATCCTTAGTCAGTATTCAATTATCTGATGCATAGTAAGTAATTGTGAAGACCATGGCCTGAATCAGGTACAACTTAGTCTCTAGACTGACCTCATTGCTTCTCAGTACTCTGGAAAGGTCTCTGATAGCAAATTTACCTAATGCAATTTGCCTTTTGATTTCCTGGCTGTTGGTTCCAAAGTGATGAGAAGGAGATTAAAATTTACAGCAGCTTCATCTTACTTGGATCCACAATTAACACCCTTGATACTAGCAGTCAGGAAATAAGGAGATGTATTGCACTGAGAAAATTTGAAGTTACAGACCTTTCCAAATTATTGAGGAGTAGTGATGTCAGTTTTAAGATTAAGGTGCATCTGGCTAAGGTGATAGTCTTTCTGATTACTAGCTATGCATCTGAGACCTGGACAATGAATAAGGATGACAGAAAAAGAGTTGATGCCTCTGAGCTGTGGTGTTGAAGAAGAGCACTGAACATCTCATGGATGACCCAGAGAACAACTAGATATGTCTTGGAGAGGGTGCAGCCAGAGTGCTCTTTGGAGGCAAGAATGATGCAGCTTCACTCAACATATTTTGTACATATTGCTTGGAGAGGCTATTCCTTGGAGAGGTACATAATGTTGGGAAGGGAGGAGGATCTGTGAAGGAGAGGAAGACCCTCAACCAGGTGAATTGACACGGTGACAACTGCAATGGGCTCTTGTGTGCCAGAAAATGTGAGGATGGCTCAGGACAGGACTAGGTTCAGATCTTTTGTTCATAGGATCGCTATGAGTTGTACTCAACTTGATGGCATCTAACAACAACAAAACAACAGGGAGGTGTGAGGGGGTGTTGACTGCCTTTTAGTTGAGCATGACTCATAGCAACCCTATGAACAAAAGACCTGCAGCCCCTCTACAACTATCGACATTTATCAAAGTTCATGGAGTTTCCAGAGGAGGTGTGTGTGTATGTCTGTCTGTCTGTATGTATGTATGTCTGTATTCCATCATACTGCTGTGAAGTTGTTTCCAATTCATAAAGAGTCTACATCAACTTTCTTCTGTAAAATCTTTATGGGAGGAGATTTCCCATTTTTCTCCTGTGCAGTGATTGGTGGAGTCTAACTTCTCGTCTTTTTGCTATCAGTCCTATATTTATGCCATGCTGTGCCATCATGCTCCATATATTTCTATAAATTTCTATGCAGGCCACACTGCGAAGGAGACTCTCCCTCCATCAGATCAAGGCTATGACAAGACTAAGGATGTTTCAACCCATTCTAATCTTTTTATATCAGATCACATCTGTTTACATAAGACTGCATTATGCGGTATAACTACGCTGTTCCATAACCACTCCATTACATCATTACATAAATGCTAAACTAGAGAATTGAGGTTAAGTTGACAAAAAGCAAAACAACACAAGCATATTCTTCCCTGATGTTGTGATTCACTTGTTGTTGTTTGCCATTGAGTCAGAATCATCTCATAACTGACCCTCCAATAGGTTTTCAGAGACAGTAAATCACACGGGAGGATATTTCCCATCCTTCTCCCATGGAGCATCTTGTGGATTTCCTTTGCCTTTGGGATTGCAATACTACTTCTTACCACTAGGCCACAGAGCTCCTTGATCATTATTCACTTAATAGGTGCCAATTGAGATGGTTCTTTAGACTGAAGAAAGAAACCAGATTTTTTTTTACCAAAATAAGAAACTAATATAACATTTATTTCTATTTATTTAATCTAAACCTCACTCAGAATTAAAATTAGTAATGATACCTTCATTTCCTAAATTAACTCCTGGTAGTTACGACTCAGTGGCACTTAACAACAACAACAACAACAGCATAGAGAGAGAACAGTTGGCCTATTGGATAGAAGAAAGTCATGCTCCCCATCCAAAGGTGGGTGACTCTACTCCGTGGCCCTCAGACCTGCCTTTAATTGTTTTTTGGTGAAACATTCTTTTAGGTCGTGTAGCTCTGGTATGTCCACTTGCTGTATAGAGGTAACTCATGGTTGCTGTGAAGCTGAACACTGTGACACTGATGAGTGAAATGTGAGAATGGTTACCCATGGTGGACAGTGTTTGGTGGAGCTCCCCGATTAAAACAAGCCTAGAAGCAGGAGTCACATCCACTTATGTAATAGCTTGCCTCTGGAAACCCTATGAACCTGGAGAAAGGACGAAATTTATACAGGTGTCCAGGTCTTTAGCTCATAGGGTCGCTGAGTTTCCTACAATTCAACAGCACTTAACAACAACAACAACAAGTTACAGGAGATAAGGTAGATCATGGATAAGAGCAAGCTCAGCAGACACATGAGTTGTCATGGTGCCTCTAAAAATGTTTTGTAACTTAAAAGTTTCAATCACTCATTAATGGTTTAATCTATAAAAGTAAAGCCTTTAAAATAAAAATGTTTACGATACAAATTAATGAAATGGGGAGTAATATTGAAGATGTTTGGCACTAGACAGAAGAATCCTGTTGTCACTGTGTCAAAGTCCTAAAAGAGGTTATCTGACTTCAGAGTGAGTTTAAATTTTATTTTATAAAAAGTACACATGTTCCAAGAACATGAATCTCATTGTGCTAAGTGAATGGAGGCAGATTCAAAAGGCTTCACACTGTTAGTTCCTTTTATATCATAGTTTGGAAAGGGGACTGGGAAGGAAAGTGGGGCTACTATAAAGGAACAGGGGAGGATTTGAGAGCATGAAATGTTCTGTGTCTTGATTGTAATAGTGGTGGTGGTGGTGGTGGTGGTGGGTACATGATTTTCTGCATTTGCCAGGACTAATGATTGTTGCTAATGAAATTAACAATGACTCATGGGAACTCTATGTAGACAGAACAAAGCACTCTCGGGTCCCGCTCACGTCCCTGATCATTGGTGCATTTGAGTCCATGGTTGTGGTTACTAGGCTATTGTGTGGTACCTTGTAACCAAGGGTGTCTTCTCCCGGCATTTTATCAGGCAATATTCCATTGTGATCAATGGAGTTTTTAGTGAGTGAAATTTGGAAGAGGATTTCCCAGACCTTATATCTTGTATCATAGTTTAGTAGTTCAGATATCCAAAATCTCTATTCTTGTCCTTAGTTTTCCTGCATAGAAGAACTCAAGATTCAACTGGACTAGGAAGTGGACCTAATTTCTTTGGACTTAACAGTAATATTTTCACATTAAAATATTGATCATTAGTTAATAATTTTAAATAACAAATTAAATACTGTTAATGATAAAATTCTTTTAAAAATTTATCTCATTCTTTCAGATTGTGTACTTTTCTGGTTTTGCAGTGTAGTTATTGTTGATGTTGTTAGGATGCTGCCAAGTGGAGTACGCCTCATAGTGACTCTGAACAACAGCTCTGAACCCTGTCCTGTGCTGTTGTTCCATCCTCACCATCTTTGACACACTTGAGCGATTGCTTCAGTCACTATGTTAATCTATCTGGTTGATAGTCTTCTTCTCTTTCACCAATCCTCCACTTTTCCAAGCATGATGTAGTACATATATAATTCAAAAATATGTATATTTATTGAGGGAAAAATATAAAAAATTATTTTGCTCCTGAGGTAATGAGCAAGACCTTGACCCCTTTCTTAAAGTAAAACCAACTGCTTTCAAATTCTTTCCAGCCCATTGTGACACTCTGTGTGTTGGTGTAGAACTCTGCTTGCTACGGTTCTCAGGGGGTGAATGTGGGGACGTATATTATGAGGGCTTTTTTCCAAGATACTTCTGGGTAGATTCCAACCTCTAAACTCTCAGTTGACAACTTAGCATGCTAGTCATTCATACCACCTAAATACTAGAGTCTCTCAAACTTTAATGCATACATGGATGACCTGGGAATCTGTTCAAAAGCAAATTCAAATTAACAAGATACAGGATCTTTGTTAAGTCAGAAGAGAAAGCTAGCACACAGCAACAATAGGAGGGGTCTGAAAACTTGTATTTCTATTAAGTTCCTAGGTGGTGGAAGTATAGCTGGGCCAACAGCCACACCTGTGAGCCAGACTCACAACACAGTTGCTGTTATTGTTGCTACTGTGAGCTGTCAAGTCAGAAATGACATCTAGCTGACCCCCCACAGATTTGCAGAGGCTACACATCATACAGGAAGAGATGCCCATCTTTATAGAAGCAGCTGGTGGATTCACTCTGCCTGCATTTTGGGTTAGCAACACAATACTTTACCCATGAAATTCATGCCACAAAGACCCAAACAATTATTGCATTTTATTCAGTGTGCTCTGTATTCAGCATATCTCTATGGGTTTAGAAAGCAGTATGCGCTTATCTATCTGTCCACTGGTCAATTCCCTAGTATCTTCCTGCTCTACGTTCACTGGGAGAAAACATTGTTGTTGTTGTGGTGGTGGTGGTGGTGTATAATCACGTAGGAAGCAATCCATAGCTGACCCTTTAGTGGATTTTCAGAGGCAGTAAATCACATGGGAGGCAATTGCCCATCTTTCTCCTTCAGATCAGCTGATGCATTCAAACCACATTGGTAGAGCAACTCCTTATCATTAAGCCACCAGACACACCAGATATGCCAGTCCACTCAAAATGCTCCACAGAAGCAGAATGGAGGAGAAGTACGAGAAATTTAATTAATAATTGGTGCATTAAGGTACTTGCATGGTACAAATGGTTACTGAGCTTGACTGCAAACCAAAATGTTCAAGATTCAAGTCCAGTCAGAGGCAATACTAAAGAAAGGCCAGCAGTCTACTTCCAAAACATTAGTTACTGGAGACCTGATAAAGGACAATGTTAATATGACACAATATAAACGTGGTGTCAGAATTGATGTTCCTGAACTAATTTTTGTAACAGAACCAGAAAGCAGGGTCCTTCAGATTTGTAATGATTAATATTCTAAGAAAAAAATGGCATTAACTCTGAAGATCAAGAATGGATAGAGTTCAAGAAGCAAAGTACTGAAAAACAAGGAACTCATGCAATATTATTCAAAATGGGTGACCCTGGAGGACATTATGCTGAGTGAAATATCTCAGTCACAAAAGGACAAAT
>NW_006400120.1:1411128-1416363 GCF_000299155.1 Elephantulus edwardii
AAGGGATATATATACACACATACATATACACACACACACACACACACATATATATATGTGTGTATATATATATATGTATATATAAAGGGAGGAAAGAGATTGACTCAAGAAAATGACTCAAGCAGTTGTATATGTTAGCCAGTCCCTAGTCCATGGGTCAGATGTCAGCGTGGAGGTTTCTCCTGACTATCGTAGCTTTTGGAGCTGATGGACACAAGACTGGTAGTTAAGATCACAAGCTTCTAGCCTACAGGATGTGTAGGCCAGCAAATCCCAAGATGAGCACACTATTTGGCGTGTCACTGGCTCAAGTTTCAAGAACTAGAGCTCAGATGTGATGAGCCAGGAAAAGAAGGAGCAAAAGCAACAAGCTGAGCCAGAATATATTGGGTGCAAGCCACTTTGCCAAGGCAATTCCCTTTAGAACTTTGTCACTTATCAGATGACATCATGGAAGCGATAACACTGTACCTACTAATGAAGAGTAACTACAACATTACATAATTTCCAAGCTACTTTATTACATAACTTCCAAAACACTGAGCATTATGATCTACCCATGTAACAAATAACCTTACCCATCATGACATTTTGGAAACTTTATACTAAGTGAAAGGTGTTAGACATGAAAGGTCATGTGCACTATGATTATATTTACATGAAATCTCCAACTATAGGGACTTAAGCATAGTACTGTTTTCCAGGACCCAAGGGAGGAAAGAAATAGAGAATCTCCTCTGGGAATGATGAAAACATTTTGGAACTCAATACAGATAATGGTTGCACAATTCCGGGAATGTTCTCAATGCCACAGAATTACATATTTTGAAATAGTTAATTTTGTTATGGTTATATGATTTTCACTTCAATAGAAATTAAAGAAAATAAAATGTAAACATCAACTAACTTGCACAAAGCCCTGGAGCTAGAAAACAGCCTCCAGAATTTCAGTCTTCTCCTTCATGGCTCTTACATCCATGTGTTCCCAGCACTATGCCTCATTGCTCTCAGAGATATAACAATGCCTTGGAAAAAAGGTCCTAGAAAAACCATCCTTAAATATTAACCCTGAAAAGGGCAAGAAATGAAGGTCACTGATAAGTTTTCACTGACCTTACCTAATCCCACCAACTTTCTGGCACTCTAGCTATCAGCCTTGCTATTTTGTTTTCTTCAAAAACCAAAGAATGTTGATGTTAAAAAGGACCATAATGAACTTGAAGTCCATGGATTATTAGCCTAAAGCCCACAGATAAATTACACAAATGCTCTGAAATCTTTAGAATTTATGCCAAATTTTGGATGCATGTATGTAGCGTTTCCCCCACCCCCACCCCTCCTCCTCTGAAAAATATTCATTAAGTTTGTTCTATTTGCAAAGGTACCTAAGACCTTCAACAGATTCCAGGTCAATCATATAATCATCTCATTTTAAAAGTTAAAAACCTGACAGCTCTAAAGAAGCTGCTAGACTTTATAATTTTTTTTCTTATTTCATTTGGAGAAAATATATTCTTTTTATTTTCTTGTTCTCACTAGCATCTATTCCTTTTTTGCAATATACGTATTATATATATAAATAATATAAATACATACATATACATATACATATACATATACATATACATATACATATACATATACATATACATATACATATACACACACATATAGTTTTGGTAATAGTAAAAAGTTGTTTTATGGAAAAAAATTTTATAGACTCCAGTCTTCTAATGTCTTTCTTCTAAATCATCACTGCATTTCTCATAATGTCTTGATGGTAAGTTAGACTCAAAGGATTGTGATTTTCAAGGTCAGTTTGCAGAGCTGTTGTTATTAGGTGCCCTTGAGTCCACTCCAACTCATAGTGAACCTACCTTACCCTGAGAACGAAACTTGCCTGCTGCTACATTAGCCCCACTATCTCTTCTGTCAAGTAAAATAAAGCAGAACAACTTTTAAAAAAATCCTATATATGCTCATTAACATGAACAATAGTAACATCACAATAGAAATAAAAATTAATTGATGTCCCTAACTTATCAATTCAGCGATTCTGGGGCTTCGTCTGACATACTTTGGACATGTTGTAAGGAGAGACAGGTCCTTAGAGAGGGACATCATGCTGGGTAGAGTGGAGGGACAGCACAGGAGGGGAAGACCCTCTATGAGGTGGATTGATTCAGTGACTGGGGTAATCAGGATGGGTGTGTCAGAGGCAATGAGATTGGCACAGGATAGAGCACTGTTTGGGGCTGTTGTACATAGGGTCGCTATGAGTCACAAATGACTCAACGGTACATAACAACAACAACAAGGGGGGAAAGTTTTCAAATATTTATCACATTTTAAACATCAAACTAGAATATTTTGTGGACTTCAACATTTTTAAATGTTTCTACTCAACATCTCTCTTCTTCCCTCTTTTCTTTGTTAAAAATGTCAAGATTCTCTTGGATTAGACCAAACTTGGTCCTGATAGGGAAGGGTTCCTATTTCTTTGTGATTCAAGAATGTTTGCCAGGTACCTCAGATATTAATTTCTTTAACATTCATATTCTGATTGAGTGAAGCAAACCAGTCACAAAGGGGAAAATGAGGTATGATCCCACTTACAAGAAATCAGCAATTATAGAGACATGAGCTTATCAGAGCTGACCCAGTGTGGGAAAGAAGAAGAAAAGGGAAATCACTGTGCCCAGGCCATCAAGTCCATGTTCATGTTGTTAGAATAATATGGAAAGAAGTGGCAGGTTACCAGTTGTATAACATGATGGACATAATCAAAGTCTCTGAATCATACGTGTATAAATTGTTGAATTTCAAATGTATGTTGTTACTGATGTGTGCCATCAAGTCAGAACCTACTCATAGCTGATGTCTCTGTAAGTTTTCTTTTCACAGCCTATAAATCAAATGGGAGGGGAGCATATCTTTCTCTCCAGGAGCACTTTTGTGGGTTTGAACCACTAACTTTTGGGCTGGCAGGACAATTCCTTAAACACTGGAAACCAAAATGCCTTTTAAATGAATGTATGGTCATATGTACTGCAGCATGTAGGGTAAAACCAGAACCTGTGTGTATGATGGAAATCTGTCAGAAAAGGAAACATCAAAATATTTTCCTCTAAAATGAGTAACAGAAAATCAGTAAAACAACACATGAGGCAGAGAACTGATTAAAAGGGATATATAATTAGGTATTACTATCATGACAAGAGTCCAGAATGAAGACTGAATAGTGGAGTGGACTTGGGGGGAGGGATTGTATAATAATGAAAGAATTTTTCTTTTACTTTTCAAAGAGAAGAGCGAATTGGAGGGAAGGGGTGGGCAGGGGAGAAAAATGCAACAATGAATGAATGGAAATTCAAAGTCCCTGTAAGCATTCATTAAAATGAATAATAATTTTTTTTAAAAGAAAAGAAAATCAGTAAAACATCACACCACATCAAAGATGGAAAACATTCAAGACGTGAAAAGCCAAGGTGATTTTCTGGAGTTTTAGTTCTCATGTGGTTGTTGTGAGGTGCTATTGAGTTGAGTATGATTCATAGCAAACTTATGAACAACAGATCTGAAAGCTGTTCTATCCTGTGCCATCCCATCATGCCTGACACACTGAGCCCATTGCTGCAGTGTCTATGTACTAGCTCTCCATCATCTCATTGAAGGCCTTTCTCTCTTTTGCTCTCCCTCCACGTTTCCAAGTATGATGTTCCACTCCAAGGAATAACCTCTCCTAACAACCTGCCCAAAGTATGTGAGATGAAGCTTCACCACCTTTGCCTACGAGGAGCACTCTGTTTTCACAAGTACCACAATTCTAAAACTAAAGAAAATGGGGACCTAGAAATTCACCCAACAGCATATTCCAGTTAAATAATTCCTCCATTTTATAATCTGGGAAGTGGAATGTTTAACTACCGCCTGTCCTTCCATCTCCTCCCACAGAACAGAGGTGGAAAGAGCAGAAAAATTCTCATGTGTCAATTTCTTTTTTTTAGATTGAAATTTGCTTTCCTATTCTGTTGTTTAACTTGCTCATATTGTGGTTTTAATTAACATTTACAGCAATTTATACATTTTTGTTTCACGTAAGTAGTTGTAATCACCTCACTGTAATAAATGGTGCTCCCTCCCTGACCCCCTGTTTCCACTCTTCTGATCTGTTCAGATAATTGCTGCTTGATCTATGTGTGGTGTTTTTTGTGGTTTTCTTTATGTGTGGGTTTTTTAAGAGCACAAGTAAGTATTTTGGGATTCCCATACTACTTAATGTCAGCCCTAATTTGCTATGATCTATACAGTAAAATGCCTTTGCAAAGTCAATAAAACACAAGTAAATATCTTTCTAATATTGATAATAATGGGTGACTGGAATGCAAAAGGTGGGACCAGAGAAGAAGAATCAGTAGTTGGAAAACATGGACTCAGTGACATAAATGAAGCTAGAGATAGAATGATTGAATTTTGCACCACCACTGACTTATTCATTACAAATACATTTTATAAGAGACATAAATGCAGGTCATGTGGTTTTACACATGGATTTCACTGGATGGTATGCATAGGAATCAGATTGATTATGTCTGTGGAAAGAACTGCTGGAGAAGCTCAATATTAGCTGTGAAAACTAGGCCAGAAGCTGATTGTGGAACAGACCACCAACTACTCATATGCAAGTTCAAAATGAAGCTGAGGAAAATTAAACCGGATCCACAGGAACCAAAATATGACTTTGAGTTCATCCCATCTGAATTTCAGAACCATCTCAGGAACAGGTTTGAGGCGTTGAACACTAATGAGCGAACACCAAATGAATTGTGGGAGGATGTCAAAGATACCATCCAGGAAGAGTGTAGTCGTTACATAGACAAAAGAGGAAAAAAAGAACAAAGCGGATGTCAGAAGAAACTCTGAAGATTGCACTGGAGTGCAGAGAAGCCAAAGCAGAAGGAAGAATTCAAAATACTAAAGAGCTGAATAGAAGATTCCAAAGGGCAGCACGCAATAACAAAGCAAAATATCACAATAAAATGTGCAAGGAACTGGAGTCAGAAAATCAAAAGGGCTGAATCCGTTCAGCGTTTCTTAAGCTCAAGGAACTGAAGGACAAATTCAAATCTTGAGCTGTTATAATCAAGGATGCTTTGGGCAGAATATTAAATGATCCAATAAGTATTAAAAGAAGATGGAAAGAATATACTGAGTCACTGTATTGAAAGAAATTGG
>NW_006400120.1:1416724-1444310 GCF_000299155.1 Elephantulus edwardii
CAAAATGGGTGACCCTGGAGGACATTATGCTGAGTGAAATATCTCAGTCACAAAAGGACAAATACTGCATGGTGCCACTGTTGTAGAATGGGACTGACATTAGGGTTGGGGTAAGACTGAGAAAAACTGGATAAATTATATATACTACTTGAACAGATTGAGGGAGAGAATAATTTAAAAGTGATATATGATAGGGTATTATGGTTATCACAAGTGTCCAGAATGAAGGTTGCATGTGTACGTGTGGAGTGTCCTTGGGGTGGTGGGAGGGGTGTGGGGGAATTGTGTACCAAAGAAAGAATTTTACTTTTCAAAGAGAGGAGCGAATTGGGTCGGGGGAGTGCTGGGCAGAGAGAAAAGTGCAATGAATGAATGTAACTCCAAAATCTCTGTAAATGTTCATTAAAATTAATAAAAGAAAAGAAAAAAAGCAAAGTAATAAGAGCGCTGGTGGTTGGTCTAGTGGCAAGAAGCTGTGCTGCAATCCTGAAGGTGTGCTGTTTGAATCCAGTCACTCCTCTGCAGGAGAAGGATGGTTAATAGCCTCTTGTGTGATTTATTGCCTCTGAAAACCTGCCAGAGGGTCAGCTATGGGTCTTTCCCACTCAACAATAATCCAGCTCCAACCCAATATCTCAAAAGGCAGGATGAGAAAGATGAGGAAAGCAATTTTTACGTTATTCTGTGAGAAAATGGAGCCATGAAATACTTTTAATTTGGAGATTGGGAGGACCAGTTTCACCATGGAAACATTTGAATTTGATACATGCACGGCTGATGAAGAAAGTAAGACAGCAGCAGATGGAAGAAATGGAATATGAAGAAAACAAGAAAGAAAGGTATCCAAAGAGGGTGGTGGTGGAGATATTTACAGGACTTTTTTTTTAATTGAAATGTTAATGAAAGTTTATAGAGAACTTCACTTTCCATTCATTCATTGATGCACATTTTTCTCCCTGCCCACCACCCCCAGTTTCCTTTTTTCTCTGGAAAAAAAATCATTCATTATTGTACAATTCCTCCCCCTGCCCCCAGTCCACTTTACTATGCAGCTCTTATTCTGGACTGTTGCCATGCAAATAATACCTAACTAAATATTCCTTTTTAAACAGTTCTAGTCCTCATCCGTTTCACCATTATTATCCTATGTACATTATTTATCCCCTCTTTTCTTAGTTTGTCCCCAACCCCCATGTCAGTCCTGTTTTATAATAGTGGCATTATGTACTATTTGTCCTTTTGTGACTGCAATAGTTCATTCAGCATAATTTACCCCAGGGTAAATAATTTTGTAGAGTATTTCATGAGTTCCTTGTTTTTCAGTACTGTGTAGTATTCCATTGTGTGAATATACCACAGCTTCTCTATCTAGTCATTTGTTGATGGGCAGTAGTTGGGTTGTTTCCATCTCTTTGCTGCTGTGAACAACACAGCAATAAACATGGGTATGCATATATTTTCTGGGGTGGCAGTTCTGGTCTTTTTAGGGTATATTCCCTGCAGCGGAATTGCTGGGTCAAACGGTGTTTCTGTTTCTAATTTTCTGAGAAAGCACCATACTGCCTTCCAGAGCAGTTGCACCATTTTACACTCCCACCAACAGTGAATAACTGTTCCAGTTTACAGGACTTTGTGTTTCGTTGCATGTGGGGTGTGACAAAGAGAACACTGTTGGTTGAAACCCTCAGAAAAGAGATTACAAGCCCATAAAAATGCACATGCCCTTTGACCTAATTATAAAGACTTTATACTAACAAAATAATTCATTCCCCTGGTGGAAAAATATTTTTCCACAAATATGTTACTCTTTCTGTAAATACATTCATAACATTATTTATAAGAATAAAAAAACTGGGGAAGTATCTCTATGCTCATAATATAGAAGACCTCATAGAATAATTAAAGCATGGCTTCTTTTAAGCAAAGAAGCCAAACAGAAAGCCCAGAAGCCTTAACAAAACATATAGATATATGATAGATTGCCAGGTTGGATAAAATGAAAATGAGAAAGGTTTGTGCCAAGAAGCCAATACGATGGGCACAGAGAAATGTTTACTACACATTTAAGGAAGTGCTAATATGTCTAAGAGTAGAAGTCATGGTTGTGACCGGCCCATTGCTAGCCCTATGGGTGGTTTTCAGAGGCCGCGAATCACACCAGAGGAGAATGCCTGCCGGTGAATTACAACTGCGTACCTTTGATTTGGCAATGCGATTCCTTACCACTTACCCACCAAAGTTCCCCAAGAGTAGAAGAGATCCCCAAAATTTTAGTTATAAAAGACAAACATTTCAAAGGGAAAATAGGCATAGGCTTCAATAGTTACATTATGGAAAAATAAAATACAAGTAAATAGTAAACTCCCAAGTCCAACCTCAGAAGAAGTCAGGGGATTGTGAACAATGAAATGTGTTGTTTGCCCTCTGGCTGTCAAAAATTCCATTGTTAAAACCTAATCCTGACAAAGATGTAGGGAAATGAGGGAGAAATCCTTGCTATATGGCCAGGAGGGCCCAGTCCATGGAGAAGGACATTATGCTCAGAAAAGTGGAAGAGGCAGGAGAGGAAGACCCCAGATGAGAAGGTTTGACACAGTAATGGGTAGGTGTGTCAGAGTCAGTGAAACTAGCTCAGGATATGGCTAGCTTCTGGGCAGTCATACATCGAGTCACTATGAGTCCCAGGCAACTCGATGGCACCTAACAACATCAACAACAAGAAGAGGGTAAACTGGTAGAAGTGTACACTGGCGAATATTTTGGGACAGAATTTTGCAGTGTATATAGAAGTGCTTCTACACTCTGACTAAGTGACATCACTTCTATGTCTTTCTCTGCAACCAGTTTTGTCAACTATTAATCAAAATGTTGATGCTCATTCTCTTTGATATGGCAAAGTATCTATCCTATGGTCTAGGCAAAGATAATCATGACAGCATATTTTTAAGTCCAAAAATTTCAGAACCAAAAAAAAATCTAATGTTGTAAGAATGGTAGAAAATAAATACTGCACTGGAATGTGCAAAATGTAAGACATTTTCTGAGAAGAATGGATGATGGGAAATCAAGTGTATGACAATTAATAGTCTTATAAGAGGAAGTGGGGAAGGGGTGAGAGAAGGGGAAATGTGCATAAATGAACAAATAATAATAATAATAAAGAATTGGGTAGTGCCTGGAGTCTTAAAAGTTTACAAACAATGATTCAAAGTATGATATGAATTAAATTAAAACAAATTCTGCTATATGACATAGTCACAATAGAAATTGCATGTTATTATTGCTGTGTGTGGTAGAGTTGGGACTGACTCATAACTGATCTTCTAGCAAGTTTTCAGAGGCAATAAATTCCATGTGAGGAAATTATCCATCTTTGTCCTGTGGAGTAGCTGAAAGATGCAGACCTCATATGCCATCAGAGCTCCCCAATTCTGTGATATAAGACCACTAAGACAAAAATAGAATGATAAATTCTTTACACAGAGATACACTCAATCTCGGAGGATTATTTGGGGTGTGAGGTCGAGAGAAGAAAAAGGTTTTAAATAAAATTTTTCAAAATACAGAAAAATAGATAATAGATAAATAGAAACCTATCACCTCACCTCGACGGCACAAAACAGCAACAACAACCTCAACTCACCTCATTGCTATGGAATCAGAACCAACTCATAGAGGCTCCTCCAGTGAGTTTTCTGAGGCTGGAGACTACCCATCTTTCTCCCACAGAGCAGCTGGTGGATTCGAGCCTCCAGAGTTGGGTTAGCTGTGTAACTCACTATGGACAACCATACATATATATAGTTGTCCATATGGAAATATAGCTGTCCATAAGTTTTATATAAATATATATATATATATATATATATATATATATATATATATATCCCTAGTATTTTCATCTCTATTATTTGGCTATAGATTGAAGGGCTGGGGGGGATTCTGGGAGGGAAGGGCCTAAAAAATTACCACAGACAGACAAGCATAGGGAAAGCGAAGACCTAGAAGAACCTACAAGCCAAGGAATGGAATGTGAATGAGCACAGAACAAAGGAGCAGTGCCCTAGGATGCAGGAAGAGCCAAGAGGACTCAGCTGAGAGAACAGGGGCCAAGCCTCAATCGTAGAAGCCAGTGTGCAAGAGATCAAGCTGTTCTCCACACTGTAGAAACAGAGACAGCAAGGCCACACCCAAAACTTGCTCAATTAGAACCTCTGTCTGGGGCATCCAGACACAGAGATGACTGAAATGGCCTTCAGATGGCTCCAGTTTGCCACCAAGTCTGAGAACCCCTGCAGAAAGGTGCTGAGGGGGCGCTGAGCCAGGGACACTGGGGGTGTCAATCATCCCAGCACTTCTTTCCTTCAGATGAAGAAACAGGAGAGTTCCATTGTGAAACCATTAAAGGGGTCAGCCGGAACAAGGAGACCAGAGGACATTGTAGGCTGAGTTAAAGAAGATCATAGGCCAGCGTGCAGGGAGAGTGGTGGACAGAGGATGGAGAACATGAACTTGACATTTTCAGGTTTTCTGTTGCCTGCCGGGTGTTTTACATACAATCTCACTGCTATTTCACCACCCACCCCCTGTAGTGGTTTATACTTGAGTGTTTCTGTTGTGTTAGAATCTCTGCCAACAGTATCTGGAACACCAGCAGGGCCACTCAGGGTGGATAGGTTTCAGCAGAATGTTGGATTGAACCACACTGGATAGAGAGGCCTGGTGATCTAAGTTCAAAAACTAATCAATCACATCTGGCCAAGTCACAAGTGACAGAACTAAAAAACTCTACTGATTGCCATTAAATGCAATTAACTCATAGTTGACCCTTCCAGGGGGTTTTCAGAGGCTTACAGGAGGAAATCACCCATCTTTTTCTCCCACAGAGCAGATCATAGATTCAAACTGTGTGCCTTTGGGTTGGCAGCACAACTCCGTACCCATGAGGCCATCAGAATTCCCTTCTTACTGAAGTATTTTTATGTGCTGTTGAGTCAAAACCAACTCATAGCAGACCCTCCAGCAGGTTCTCAGAGGCAATTCATTTCATGAGAGGAAACTGTCCATCCTTGTCCCATGGAGCAGCTTGTGGATTTGAACCGCATGTCTTTGAGAGTGGAGGGCAGCTTCTTACCACCAGGCCAGCAGAGCGCCACACCCTCCCTACTGATTTGATGCTGGGAAGTGAGCACCCTTGATGGGTAGGCACTCGAAAGGCACAGTGGCCTAACCAGTAGGCTCAGGTATATCAACGATTGTGAAGATGGGGCCGGAGCAGACATTGCTCTGTTACGCAAGGAGCCGCTTCTAATAGGCACAGCACCACTAGACTGTCTTTTACCAGATTTGAGATGCCTGTAGTTCTTCTCATTTCAGCTGTGGTATTGGAGAAGAGTACTAACTATCCCATGGACTACCAAAAGAACAGGTAAGTCTTAAAGAAAATGCAAACAGAGTGTTCCTTGGAGGCAAGCATGGCAAAGCCTTGTCTTACTTACTTTGGACATGTTGTTAGGAAAAGCTTATCCTTGGAGATGGTCATCATGCTTGGAAAGGTGGAGGGTCATTGAAAGAGAGGAAGACCCTTAGGCAGACGTGATAACATGGTGACGGCAGCAATATGTCTCCTGATCTCCTGCCTCCTTACCATTGGCTGGCTAGAGCTTCTCACATAGAAGGGGGAAAGGAAAAAAGGGAATGTGAGGCAGAGTAAAGAGCTTGAGGCTCAGAGCTGCTGGCCATCCCCATCATCTCAATAACACCGGGAGAAGTAATTCCCTGAGAGGGAATGCCTGGGACTTAGGGACAGTGACTATGTGCTCCAGGCAGAGCAGGCCAACAGCCTTCCGCTTGTCCCTTCTCAGTGACCAGTTTAGTCATCGGACCACCAGCCTGTCAGCTGCCTTCCGCCAAGAGTGCAGATGACCTGGGTCGACTAGAGCCCAGGTTTACCTGGGCTCAATTGTTATTTCACCAGCTGTTACAATTAATCTGATTTAAACCAGCTACAGTTCAACCACAAGATCATCACCAGCTTGGGGAAAATCATTTCAAAATAATCTGCAATTGGAGATGCCAGGCAGCCAGGTGGAATTGGAAATAAAGAAGAGTTGCCTAGCTTTGTGGCCATGCCCGTGAGCAAAAGGTAAATGGAGCACAGAAAGGATGTTTTTGCTGTGCATTTTGGTGGAAAGATGCAGCTGTGGAGAAACTAATGAAGTCTGTGGTCTCGTGTACAAGGATAGGTCATTTGTCAAGACCCTAGATTTCTGATCCTAGAGCATCATGGGATGTCAAGGCTCTAGGGGCTTGATCTGGGCCTCACCTGCAGGACATTTGCCAGTTTGTCCTCTCCAAAACCCAAAACCAAACCTCATTACAGTCAAGTCTAACTCATAGTGATCCTTCAATTTCTGAAACTGTAAATCTTAATGGAAGTAAGACCGTGTTTCTCCAAGCGACTGCTGGATTCAAACCACTGGAGACTCAAATGACAAAGCCTGGAGGCACAATAACTTGGAACTCAACAACAGCCTTTGTTTAAAGTATCGTCTTGCTGCTTCTCTGGCTTATGTAATGATTAGTGCAATATTAATTAATGGTATCACACACACATCGTTAATTTACTAGTCAAGGGAGAAATATTTGAGGCTGGCAGCTGCTGGTATTTGTTTCAACACTTTTTTTTCCTTCACCAGAGACGTGTAAGTGGGTTGTGCAGTTTTGTTATGATTTGGGGGAAGCAAGTCAGAAATGCATACAGCTCAATCTGAAAAATAAAGTCTTTGTTTGCAGAGGGGAAAAAATGACAAGAGTGTGAATTATTTCAGCAATACCGATGTGTCCCTCACATGGCAGAACATAAACACAGCGCCTTAAAGTTTGGGGCTGTACGTATCAAAAAGAAAGTAGGCACTCCTCTGGGTCATTGACTGTTTATTTTCTTGAGATCCTTTCATCTCTGACTCCTCCTTCTCAGGGACAGTGAGCTTCAAATCTCAGAAGCACCCCTCATAGATTGTCAAGCTGCTGTTTCACTGTTCCGAAAAACAAGGAAGAAATGTGATACTGTGACCACCCCAACAGCTAGGCTGTTGTTAAGGGGAAATACCGTCGTCTTCGAGGTCTTTAGATTGACTAGGACGTTATGATTATTCTGTGAGTCTGGGTTTTTGTTATATACCCCTGATGATACAAAACTGTCTGGGAAGAATCAGTTCATTATATTTTTTTTTTCTTTCCTCTACATTTTTGCTGTAATCCGGCTCTCCTAAACTACCTCCGTCACCTTGTAAAACTGGCAGTCTCTGGACATTTTGCATGCTGAAGAAAATTACTGTTTTGCCTCCAGCAAGGAACATAAATGTTGCAACACTGACTCCTCCTCTCATGAAGAAAGAGTGAACAAGTGCACTGAGTTGAGCGTCTTCTCCCAGAGCCACCGCGGGGCTGGGGACGCCGCCGGGAGCCTGGAGCGGAGGCAGAGATCCCAGACACCATCTTCTGGGCTGGGCTTCCCCGCTTTCCTTTCCGTCTCACGCGCTCCTCGGGCTCCTTCTGGATCTTACCACACAGCCTGCCTTTCCCCGCCATGGAGCTCCGCGTCCTGCTGCAGGAAGCGCCCACGGACTGACACCGCGGACTCGGCTCAAGTGAGTACGCACCGCGGGCCGAGCCTGCTGCAGCCGCCGTGCGACCCCGGCGGGAGGCGCGGGTGGAGCGGGCGGCGGCGCTGGGGCTGCGGGTTCGAGACCCTCCTGCGGGAACCGGCGTGAGCGAGCAGCGGCAGGCGCCTGCTGCTTCCAGAAAACACCAGCAGGGAACCTGAGCCCTATGGTGGAAGCAGCCGCCTGTGGGAAACCCAGGCTTGACCGCAGTTACCGTTAATGTCCCTTCTCAGAGGAAGTGAAAAAGACTCCTCCAAGGTGGCTTGCCACTCCGTACCCCCCACCTCGCCCTCTTTACAACTGCACAGCACAGACACTTGAGCCCTTTTCAAAAGGCGCCTTGGGTGCGCTCTTGAGGAGTTAGGCTGTGATTTGGGCATTTTTCTCAGAATTAAAATTACTTCTATTAAAATGAAAAGGGAACGAAAAGGAAGGGGCTCAGATAGGTGAAGTGGTGACAGCTGGATTTGAGGGTCCGCTTCCCATTCCCCCGCGCAGGGTGGGCGGTGGAGAAAGTTTAGGGTTACCTCTGCTGACCAGGCGCAACGCCCCACAAACGGTGATGGGGGGGGGCGATGGCAGGTGAGCAGTTCCCTGGCGCCCACCTGGGGCACAAAGGGGCGGTTGGACCTCAGCCTGGGAACTGAAGCCAGAGTGGAGGCTGGAAGGAGAACCAGCTGCGGAACAGGGAATAGGAAGAAGTCAGGCTGGAGTAATCGGAGACACACAGTGCTGGGAAGGGGGGAAGCAGAGCGAAGGCTTCAGTTAGAGTCCTGTGGGGAGGAAAATATTCTTTTAGTGACCTCTACCTGTGTGTCCCGGGGAAGCAGGCAACCAAAACCAACTCGGGATTTTCTACAACTGAATTTGCAAAGGATTGCAAAACAATTTCTAGGGGGGGGGTTAGGGGGGGGGGTTGGGGGGGGGAATGAAAAGATAAATTTTCTGCCCTGAGCCTGGAAGGATTAATATGTATTCATTCTCCAAATTGGTTGGCAGAGATTCCTCCTGTGAGTCTCAAGTTGCTTGCCCAGATGAGGGCTGCTAATCCGGGTTCCCTGCCTAGCTGTGTGACCTCAGGCAAGACACTTACCTTCTCCGAGACTCGATTTTTTTTTTTCTGCAAAATTTAGGGAAATAAATTACTCCAAATAGATAGACAGATATATAGTAGATGAGGCAGTTTTTAATCAAGCAGAGGTGCTGAGTAAGTACAAGGAAGAAATAGGACTTTGCTGAGTGTGTGTGGAAGTGTACTTCTATTATTTGAAGCAACTGAGATTTGGAAGTTTATTACAAGTTAACATTACACAATATTAATAGATCTATTTAACACAATGTTATTAAGAAATACTTACTGAGGATTCAAGAGTGAACTGTAATTTGAAATATTTCCAGGACATGAGTTTGGGGGGTGTTTTGTTTTGCTTTTGTCTGGATGTTTTGTTGGTTGGTTGGTGGTTTGGGTTTGGGTTTTTTTTGTGTGTTGTTGTTTTTATTAAAAAAAAAAAAAAGTAAAAAGTTGTGCTTCCAACCCTATAGCAGGCAGTTTGAATCCATCAGCTGCTCAGTGAGAGAAATCCAGACAATCTCCTGTATGATTTACAGCCTCTGAAAACCCTCTGGAGGGTTAGCTCTGAGTCAGTTCCGACTAGACAGCAATAAGTTATGGTTCTTTTGAGAATTAACCGTGAGTCGTCTCCATCTGGGAGGGAGCAGATACTGTTCTAGAATGTTCACACAATTCTGCATACAAAATTCATAGACCTCTACCTGCTTAACAACCTTGCATGACCCCAAAATGAACATTTCTCACCCAAAGGAGGCCTTCCCTCCAAGGGTTAGCTTCAGGACTCCCTGGTCAGTCCTGGCAGGCATGTGGGCTGACCAAGTGACTGCCCCAAGCCCTTTCCTGTGTTAGAATCAGTTCACTGGAGTAAAGCCTTCCTTTCAGAGGCTAGCTCCGGGGATGAGACAGGACACTGCTCCCAGTGGTTTCAGTAGTTTCTGCTTCCTCAGGACACCTGTTCTCAAATGGTTTCAGTACCTTTGGTAAGGTCAACATCACTTGATTGTTGCTGTTATGTACCATCGAATTGCTTGTGACTCATAGCGACCCTATGTACAACAGCCCTAAACCCTGCTCTATCCTGTGCCAATCACACTGTCTCTGACACACCGATCACAATTACCCCAGTCACTGAATCAATCCACCTCAAAGAGGTTCTTCCCCTATGTACAATCACTTGATTATACATGCAAAAACTGTTCAACTTGTTGGCAAGTGTTTTATTATTTTTAACCAAATAATATAAGTATTGAGTATATTTTTAACCACAAAATAAAGTTATGTTGTATATATTTTTAACCACATTTTAAAAAAATAATGGAAACTAAGGGAATCCTTAAAACTTTGGTTATTAGTTCAAGAGGTAAGCGGTTAGAATCTATGAGATTCTGCGGAGGAAAGCTTTCTTCTCTAGTAAAGATTTGTATTGTTGTTGTGTATCCTCAAGTCGTAACCGACTCCAGCAGATTTCCAGAGGCAGCAAATCACAAGGGTGGAGATGGCCTACCTTTCACCTGTGGAGTGGCTGGTGGATTCAAACCACATACCTTTGTGTTGGCAGCATAATTCCCAATTACTAAGCCACTAGAGCTTCCTGGCTGCTTGTCGCAAAGTCACTATGAGTTTGAGCCAACTTGGCAACATTGGCGTTGGTGATTCCTCAAACCTGGCCAATTGTTGACTCACAATTGCTTGCATCCACCAAGCTTTGTGTAATCTTTGCAAAAGGCTTTATCATCATCAGGCCCAGCGATTTCCCTAAGAGGCTCTTTCTTTCTTTCTTTCTTTCTTTCTTTTTTTTTCTTTTCCTTTTTTCTCTTTTCCAACATTCTGTAATCATCCTCCATCTTTCCAATTTCACAAATGGGGGAATGGCTTGACTTGGGTCCTGAGATGAGTGAATAATATAGGTAGAGTTAGAATGCTGGGTCACTGAATTTCTCCTATTTTGGTTCACACAGTAGTCTGCCCCTTCTCATGTTGGTGTAAGAATGCCCTAAACCCAGCAATGTTATTTCTTCCATGAATGAATTAGTGTTACAGATCAATGGGTGAAAGTTGGCTCATCTGTTCTAGCTGCCAACATTGTGACAGCTAGTGTTAGTAGTCCCCTGAGCCCAGCCCCAGCTGCTTGAGCGCTCCCACTCAATTATCCTCACCTCTTCCCCCTGAACTGTGGAGCCTCTTGGTGTTCTTCCAGCTGGTTTCCAGCCCCAGAGCTATGTAGTTGCTATGGGTTTTCTCTGAAGCTCCGGTTATACTGATAGGATATTGACTTTTTGTTACACATTTAAAAAGAAACATCCACAGCTGTGTTGGTAAAGATAAGGATTCCTTGTCTATGCTAGGAATTCCTGGGTTCCTCCTTGTCAGTGGTCAAGCCAGAGCCTCCTTCTGAAAAACTAGAGCTCTGATACTGTGGCTTCCCTGGGCCCTCAGGAAAGGTCAATTCCATTTCATCCCAAAGTGGCTGTTTTCTTTTCTTAGTCTCCAGATGACAATTTCCAAATGCTTAGGCAATTTGCAAAGATTCAGTCTCTAGCGGATGAACCTTAGCCCTGTTTGCATATTAGAATCACCCAGGAGATCTCCAAATATGCCCAGGGCTGGGTTCTAACCTCAGATTCACTGAACTAAGATTGTGAAAATGAGGTCCAGGTATCAGCAGTTGCTTACAGCGCTCAGGTGATTCTAATGTGCTCCTATAGCACAGGAGCCAGGAAATTAAAAGACATATTGCCTTGGGAAAGTCTGCTATTAGAGACCTCTCCAAAGTACTGAAGAGCAATGGTGTCATTCTGAAAACTAAGGTGCGCCTGCTACAGGCCATGGTCTTTGCAATAGCTTGATATGTGTCAAAGAGCTGGACAATGACTAGGGAGGATAGAAGGAGAATTGAGGCCTTTGAGCTGTGGTGTTGGAGAAGAGTATTGAATATACCATAGACTGCTAGGAGAACAAACAGGTCCCTTCTGGAGAGGGTGAAGCCAGGCTGCTCCTTGGAGGCAAGGATTCTGTAGCTTCGTCTCACATACTTTGGACATGTTGCAAGGAGGGAACAGTCTTTGGAGAGGTATGTCATGCTTGAGGGTGAAGGGACAGCGCAGGAGAGGAAGACCCTCTGTGAGGCTGATTGATTCAGTGACTGGGGTAATTGGGGTGGGTGTGTTGGAGACAGTGAGACTGGCACAGGACAGAGCAGGTTTCAGGGCTCTTGTACATAAGGTCGCTCTGAGTCATAGGCGACTCGACGGCACATAACAACAAACAACATAGCTCAGGAGAGGAAGATCTCTGATGAGATGGATTGACCTAGTTAGTAACTGGGGAAATGGGGGTAGGTAAGTGGGAAACAGTGAGATTGTCTCAGGACAGAGCAGGTCTCAGAGCTATTTTGCACAAGGCCACTATGAGTCACAGGCGACACAATGGCACATAACAACAAGGCTGAGAAATACTTCTTAAACGAAGATATTTTTAAAATTTAGTGACATTTTCTTCTTTTACCATGTTTTAAGTCAGGTGAACTCAGAGAACTGTGCAAATTTTGTTTATGCCTGATAGAAATTTGGCTTAGATAGAGGTGATGAGTTGCCAGTGCAGAGGCATGCAGTTCGAATCCACCAGGCTGTTTCCCCAGGAGAAAGATAGGCAAGACGTCTTCCCCTGTGCAAGTTTTGGCCTCTGAAAACCCGCGGGAGAATCAGCGAGGTGTTGATTCAAACTTAATGGCGCACAAATAACAAGGCTAAGATATACTTCTTAACTATGATTTTTAAAAATGTAGTGACTGCTGCATTTTTGCCATGTTTTAAGTCAGATGACCTCAGGAAACTGTGCAAATTATGTTTGTCTGGTAGCAATTTCACCATTCTATTCTTTGGGGAAAGAGCTCTCTCAGTGTAATGAATTATGTGTTGGACTACAAAACAAAAGGTCAGTGGTTCAAAGTAACTAACTCCTCCTCAGGCAGTAGACGGGCTGTCTCCCTCCATGCAGATTGTTGTTGTGTTGTTAGGTGCTGTCACGTCCACCATGACTCACAGCGACCCTATCAACAGCAGCTCTGACCTTTGCCCTATCTTGCCCCAAGCTCATGTTCTCTGATATGCTCAAGCCCACAGTTACAGGTAACTTGTCAGTTCATCTTGTTGAAGGTTTATCTCTGTCTACTACTCCATCTTTCCCAGCCTAATGTCTTTTTCCAAGACTGAGCGATCCTGGATTATGCCCAAAGGATGTGAGGCAAAGTTTTCATTTTGTTTGTTTTTTATCAAGCTTTACTCTGGTGGCCTGCCGGGAAGGAGCTGCAGCTCAAATCCACCTTTTCTCCATAGGAGAAAGGTAGGCAGTCTCCGCCCATGTGATTTACAGCCTCTGAAAACCTCCTGGAGAGTCAGCTGTAAGTCAGTTTCAACCTGACAGTACATAAGAACAGCATATGAAGGTGTACAGTGTAAGAAACCTGATATTCACCATGAGTTGGAATGAACTTAAGGATAGTGTTTTTATTTTTTTTTAAACCCTCTTTGAAAAAATTATTTTGGCAGTCCCTTTAGACCATAGACTATGCCTTTTAAGCTTGATCCCAGTTTGTCTCTTACAAACTTTGTGGTTTTGAGCTTTATTCTCAGGTCTCTGATCTACCTGGAGCTGGTTTTTGTGTAAGATGTAAGATGTGGATCCTGTTTCAGCTTTCTGCAGGTAGAAGTCCAGTTTTGCCAATGCCATTTGTTGAAAAGGTTGTCATTTCCCCATTTGATTGGTTTTATTTTTTTGTTGAATATCAGCTGAAAGCCAGAAATGCACAATCCGAAGAGGATCAAATTCATGAGTGGGACCTTCTAAAGATTAAATCTCTGTGTTCATCAATAACTTTTTCCAACAGGATGAAAAGAAAACCTACTGACAGGGAACAAACATTTGGCAATACTATCTCAGACAAGGGTCTCATAATGAAAGTTTACAGAATCCCACAGGACCTCCAGAAGATAAAGGCTAATAACACAAGTACAAAATGGGGAAATGACATGAAAAAACTTTTCACAGAGGAAGATATTCAAGAGGCTGACACAGGAAGAAATGCTCAAAATCACTGGCACTAAGAGAGATGCAAATCAAAACCTCAATGAGATTCCATTTTATGCCTGTAAGCCATGACAAAGGTTAGCAGGGCAGCAAATAATAAATGTTGGAGAGGATATGGTGAGATAGGAACTCTTACACATTGTTGGGGCATTGTAAAATGGTACAACCACTCTGGAAGGCAGTTTGGCATTTCCTCAAAAAGCTGAACAAAGAAACTCTCTATGACCCAGCTATTCCATAGCTTGGAATATACCCTGAGAAAATGAGAACTGAGGCACAAACACAGAGTTGTACACCAATGTTCATAGCAGTATTAAACAGCCCAGATGCCCAACTAAATGGAATGGATTGAGAAAATAAGGTACATTCACACAATGGGATACTACACAGCACACAGGAACAATAATTTTATAAATTACAACCTAACATTGGAGGGACTGACGAGCATTATGCTAAGTGAACTAACTCGGCCTTATAAAGATAAATACTGTATTTATTAAATACTTACTAAAAACCATTATTGTAGAACGAGTACATGGACCCAAGCTTAGTCATAGGGTCACACACTTTGATGGGTGGAGGAAGGGGAAAGGGGAAAGAGCCGATGTGGAAAAACAATGTATATGAACTTTATGAACTTTGTAAGTAAGCCAGTATAAAATTTTTAATTTTTTTAAAAGGAAAAGGATCATTTTCAGCATATTATGTTTCTTCACAGGATCCCAGACTCTGAGAGGCCCTGTGTTGCCCCATGACTAAAATTTCTTTATGCGCCACTTAGAAAGCAAGTTGCCAGAAGTTTAATACCGTAATTATGAGATTGAAAGATAAAGGTTAAGCTTCTCTACCACCCATGTATTACATTTCCCAGTTGCTCTGTTGTTCTTCAGTTAACTACCATTTGTTTTCCAAATGTCTTGGCCATTTTTAAAGGCAATTATATTCATTCCTGTTCACATTCTTATTAAAAATACAATTAAAGTAATATTCTCCAAGGACCGTAGTTGTGTTAGGCTTTGCAAGATAAACTGGCCAATAATTGACTAGGCTGTGTTACACCCTCAGACTTGAGAAAATTGTTTGAGTTATTGACACCCTAGTTCTGGCCTCTGGGGGTAATTAATTCCCATTTGGAAAGGGCCAATTCTGAAATTCCCTGAACATGGAAAAACTTTGGATAGAAAGAATGAATCCAGAAATAATCCAAAAGGGTCCAGTTTAGTGTGAGACACTAATCTTTCTCATCACATTAATAACTGAGAATGATCAGGGTTTCATTCTAAACTTGGAAGCATGATGTAGATATACTTTCAAGGGTGTTGAGTTTGTGGGGTTAGGAGATAAGCAATTGTAAAGGAGTCTGCAGAAAGGAAGATGAGAAGGTGCCTTTTGTTAGGCAAGCTCTCTGGGCTTCAATGTTTATTTAATATGTCAGCTGCGGCCCTTAGGCCTGGTTCAAATTGTTTTTCTGTCAAACATTCTTCTAGGTGGTATAGCCCTAGTCTGTGCGTTGCTGTACAGAGGTAACTCATGGTTGCTGTGATGCTGAACACTGTGACACTGATGTGCCAAATTTTAGAATAGTTACCCATGGCGGACAGAGTTTGCTGGAGCTTCGCAATTAAAAAAAGCCTGGAAGCAGGAGTGGCATCCACTTCCAAAATGGTTTGCCTCCAGAAACTCTATGAACAGTGCTCAGGCCTTTCATTCAAAGGGTTGCTATGAGTTATCTACGACTCAACGGCACCTAACAACAACAACATTTATAAGCTGGAAAATGATGGACAATCTCTTCCCATGCAATTAACAGCCAATGAAAACCTGCTGGAGGGTCAGCTACGGGTTGGTTCTGACTTCATGGTACCCAACAACAACATCTATAACAGGTCAGCTATATATGCCAGATATTGCTAAAGGAAATAAAGTGGCAGTGTTCCTATTCCCTTGTAATTTATTTTTCAGTGAAAGAAAACGGGTATCTGCATTAACAAATAAAGTAACCAAGTCAAACAAATTAGGAAAAAGAAGAAGAGAGGAAGCCCTCAACGAGATGGATTGGCACAGTGACTGGAACAGTGGACAGTGCAGACGTTGTGAGGGCGCCTGCAGGTCCGCCAGGGATTCATTCCGTTGCATCCAGGGCCACTATGAGTCAGAGGTGACTCAGCAGCACCCAGTACGCTCATGGAGATAAAGGACAGAAAAGGCTGGGGCCGCTCTATGTGAGCTCGTAAGAGCTGAACCACTGTATCATCAAAAAAGAGAAAGCAGTGCAGTGATCAGCGAGACAGAAGGCTTCAGGTAGAAGGAAGAGCTGGAGACGAAACCCTGATGTTGGAAATGACTTGACGTGTTTGTTCTTGTTGTTGTTGTTGTTGTTGTTGTGTACTGCGGAGTCAGAACTGCCTCATAGCTGATGTCCCAGCAGATTTTCAGGGGCAGCCCACGCCACGGGACGAGATTGCTCATTTTTTTCTCCTGTGGAATAGCTAGGGGATTCGAACCGAATGTCCCTGAGCTGGCAGCGCAGCTCCTTACCACTAGGCCGCCAAAGTTACCTGTTGTTATTTTTAGTTGCCTTCTAGTCAGCCCTCAATTCATGGCAGTCCTTGGACTGTGGAATAAACTGCTGCCCATCCTGCGGCATCGCTTTGATAGGCTGCTGCTTGGACATTGGTGGACTTTTCATTGACTGATTTCCCTCAGGGAATCACCGAACTTTTCTTCCTTATGAACGCTAAATGTTGCAAATCATTCCGCCTTCCTAGTTTCACTTTGAGTAGGTAACTTTATGATTGTAAGATGATGAAACTGGAGCGTTTTAAAGAAGTTACATCATTTACATAAGATCACACACACCCTTGAGGGGTAGCCGTTTTAAACTAAGATCAGCGACAGAGTCTCAGGTTCTTAGGCATCATGGAGCCACTTCCCATCTATCTCCTCTTACCTCTGTACTACACAGTTTGAAGGAGCCACATTCAGAAGTAAACGTGCTTTGCCCTCAATAACCCTAAGGCACCACTGTTAGGGGGTGTGGTCTATGACTCTGAGCAATCCTATGAACAGCACATCTGAACCTTTTCCCTGCCCTGCACCATTGTCAAGATCTCTGCCATGCTCAAGCCCACTGCTGTAATCCCTGTGTCAGTGCATCACATTAAAGGACTTCCTTTCTTTTGACAACCCTCTGCTTTCCCCAGCACAAAGTCTTGCCAAAAACCAACCCCTCCTGACAACAGGGCCAAAGTATGTGAGGTGAAATTTCATTATCCTTGCCTCTAAGGAGTACTCTGCTAATATTTTCTCCAAGACAATTTGTTCTTTTGGCAGTCTGTGGGATAGTCAATACACTTCACACTGAAATTCAAAGGCTCTAATTCTTCTACTGTCATCCTTATTGATTATCCAACTTTCAGATAGCTGCATTAGCCAAGTTTCAGGAAGTAATTGAAAATACTGTAACTTGGATCAGACACACCTTAGTCTTGAACCTGACATCCTTGCTCTTTAGCACTTTGGGGAGCTCGTTGGTAGCATATTTTGCCAACGCAACACATCTTTTGATTTCTTGACTGCTGGTACCAAGGATGTTGATTGTGGAGCCAAAGAAAATGAAACACTTGACAATCTTATTCATCTATCATGATATTATGGAGCTCTGGTGGCCTGGTGGTAAGAAGGTGAGCTGCAATCCCAAAGGCACATGGTTCAAATCCACCAGATGCTCTGCTGGAGAAGGAGGAGCAATGTCCTCCTGTATCAGTCAGATACACACACACACTCGTTAAATGCTTTTGTGTAATCAATAAAGCACAAGCAGATTGTACCATTTGTTGTTGTCAAGTGCCATCAAGTTGAGTACAACTCTATGAATAGCAAATCTAAAAGCTGTCCAATCCTGTGTCATCCTCACAATCTGTGTCATCCTTTAGTCCATTGCTACTGTCACTGAGTCAATCCATCTGGTTGAAGGTCTTCCTCTTTTTTTTAATTGTACCACCAAGAAGCAATTAAAATGAATAGGACTGTCAGGCATGGGATGGTGAGGAAATGGAATAGTTGAAAGGCTGGATTCTGCAGTATCTCTCCAAGAAGGGTTCGCTTCCAAATTGTCTGCCTTCTACCAGATGGGACACTAATCCCTCAACTAATGAACTGACCGGGCAAAGCCGCCAGCACTAATGGGGTGGTTATGAGATTGTCTCTTCTGCTCACCCCTCATAGTCTCTGTGTTGTACCCACCATATTCTTGTACCTTCTTTCTCAGGAGGCCACATAGCAAATCCTAGTTTCCCTCTAGAGTCGTCTAGGCCTGGCTTTCAGAAATTAGCCGCAAGACTCATTCATCCATTGGTTACCACATTACTTAACTTCAGAATGTGCTAAATTTCTCTCCAGAGTTTTATTACTAGGAGTGAAACAAGCTTGAGAAATAAACATAACACAGTAACTCATGCTGTCTATCTCCCTCTGCATATCTGCTTCTGGGAAATTCTTCTTAAGTTAATTGGTTTCCCAACAGTATAAAAGTCAAAGCCCTTCTCCTGTGCTTAGTGAAGCTAATGACAATGGATTTAGCAAAGCAGAGGTTTATACAAAGAAACTTATTAAAGTTTATTTAACTTCGTTAATCAATTCTTCAGCAGTGGTTGTATAAGGCCATAATTGTGATGATTCAATCTTCTGTGCTCTAAGCTTACACTTCTTATATATTTTAATAAAAGATTGTTTTTTCATTTTTCATTTTATCCTCTGATAGCCACAGGGCAGTTTCCTGCAGAAATTGGTGTACATTTCTTTGAAGAGCAGTTCTGTTCAAACCATCAAGTTACTGACTTCTGGATGTCAAATGAAAGTGTCATTTTAAACTATTGTATACAGCATAACAATCTACTAATATCTTGATCTCAAATGACAGTGTTATTTTAAAGTATTGTACATAGCGTAATAATTTCTCTGGCTTCATTAACTTTCAAATAGTAAAAGGGGTGTAAAAAAAGGAACTACAGACAAGATTGCATTAGCAAATAAACTTATTCAGTTAGGGAGATTGTATGACAACTTTGATTAATATTAAAGCTCATTTGGAAGCCATTTATGTCTATAGACAGCTCAAGTAGCCTAATAAAATTCATTTTCAAAACAATAAAGTAAGTTTCTTCTATCAATTTTTTTATTGACTATTCAGCATAAAGTAAAGGTTAATATATGTCAAATACGAACATGTCCCCAGCTAAGACAGAGTCCTATAAAGTTTATGGCAGTAAAATGACACCTGCCAGTCTATAGAGGTAACCCCACTACCTCATTAGAGGCTCACCTAGTTGTTGTTCTTGTTGTTGTTAGGTGCTATTAAAGAAGTAACCAGACACCATTTAGTTCTTCTGGTCTGAGGATTATGGAGACTAAAGTCCAAGTTCATTCTTTGGACTGTTGTTGTTAGGTGCCATCAAATCGAGTGCAACCTTTAAACAACTGATCAGTTTCCTGTCCTATCCTGTGTCATCCTCTCAATCTCAGACACACTGGGGCCCATTGCTAAAGTCACTGTGTCAATCTACCTTGTTCAAAGTCTTTGTCTCCTCTGCCATCCCTCCACCTATCCAAACATGATGACCCTCTCCAAGGAATGCCTCTCTTAGCAGCATGCCCAAAGTATGTGAGACTAAGTTTTTATTATTTTTGCCTCCAAGGAGCATTCTGGCTGTACTTTCTCCAAGATCTATTTGTTTATTCTTTTGGCAGTCAATGAAATATTCAGAAGTACTCTTCTACAATACCACATCTTGAAGCCTATTCCCTTGCTCTGTTCACACAACAGTCTTTTGATCTGGTTATCAGTTTTGCATGAACACAATTAAGTTTTCTGAAATTCCCATTCTTCTCTATATTAGCTATAATTTGTTGTGATCCACACAGTCAAATGCCTTGCACATTCAATAAAGCATAAATAGACATTGTCCTAGTATCCTGGCTTTCAGCCAGGATACTCTTGACATCACCCATTATATTCCTGGAGTCACAGCCTCTACTAAATCCTGCTTGAACTTCTGGAAGTTCCCTATCTATGTACTATTCTAGCCATTTTTTAATATTCATCAGCAGTATTTTGCTTGTATTAGAAATTAATGATGTTATCTCATTATTTCCACATTTTGTTGGATTACTTTTCTTGGTAGTGGGAATAAATATGGATCTTTTCCAGTCAGGTGGTGAGACACCAGACACTATTTCTTGGCACAGACTGGTCAGCACATCCAGAGCTGCATCTGTTAGTTGAAACATGTCAATCGATATCTCATCAATTCCTGAGGCCTTATTTTTTGCCAATGGATTCACAAAAGTTTCAACATCTTCCTTCATTACCATTGGCTTTTTTTCATAGAGAACTCCCAGAACAATTCAACTTCAGTCAATTATTTTTGGCACAGTGACTCTGCTGTATCTTCCCTCCATCTTTTGATGCTTTCTGGATCATTCACCATATTGCCCATCGCATTCTTCAATATTCTTCTTTCCTTTGGACTAAAACTCTTTTAATTTATTCATTCTTTCTTGGTATGAACAAGGAGAGACTAAGAGTTGAATCTTAAACAGTTAATATCCCAGTTGCTTCTCACCAGAATAGGATGCAGAATGTTGTTTTTTTGGAAATATACACTAACACATTCATCAACCATGGTCTTGATGCCAGTTTGGAGACTAAAGTGCACCTGATACAGGCCATGTTCTTTGCAGTTACTTTCTATGCACTGGAAAGCTGGACAATGACAAGGGGTGATAGAAGGAGAATTGATGCCTTTGAGTTATGGTGTTGGAGAAGAGTATTGAATATATCATGGATTGCAAGGAGAACAAACAAGTTCATCCTGGAGAGGGTGAAGCCAGGCTGCTCCTTTGAGGCAAGGATCCTGAAGCTTTGTCTGACATACTTTGGACATATTGCAAGGCGGGACCAGTCCTTGGAGAGGGACATCATGCTTGGGAGGGTGGAGGGACAGTGCAAGAGAGGAATACCTTCAATTAGATGGATTGATTCAATGACTGAGGCAATGGGGATAGGAGTGTCAGAGACAATAAGATCGGCACAGGATAGAGCAGAGTTTAGAGCCATGGTATATAGAGAGGGTCGCTATGAGTCACAGGCGACTCGAAGGCACATAACAACAACATACTGATCCATCTTGTTTAAGGTCTTCTTTCCAAGTGTGGTTATTTAGAGGGTGTAAAATAATATTTTCAGAAGAAGATTTATTTGTTAAGCATATATATGTAAGAATTCTGGAGGCGTAATCTTTCTTGAGGTCAGTCTTCTGCAAGGGCTTGTAAATTTTGAGATTCACAGAGGTCCTCAAAGCCCTCGTGGAAACTAATTTGTAGAAAGCCTCATTGCCATCTTAGCATCCAGAAGTCTCTCAACAAAGAAAATGTGCATGGAGTAAATGTTCAAAAACTATGAGTGACATTGAAAACCTATTAACAATGTTAGTCACTTGTTAACAATCCTTGTTAAGAATTGGAAGGAAAATTATGGAAGGTAAAACCCCAAGGAGTATTGGAGTGTACTCATTATATACAACAAACTGAAGCATCCTTGGACGTGCTGTGTCAGGTTGTGTCAAGAAATCTAGAGGACAGTTACCTGGCCAACTGACTGGAAGAGGTCTATATTCCCATTCCCCCCCAAAATGGTTATTCAACAGAGTGTGGAAGTTCTCAAACAATGTCACTAATATGCCACACATGCAATATCTTGCTGAAGACTACCCCAAAATTATTAGAATGACAGAGACTACCAGAAATGCAAGCTGGATTTAGAAAAGGTTGTGGCATGAGGGATATCATGGCCAATGTCAGATGGATCTTGGCTGAAAGCAGAGAGTACCAGAAAAATGTCTAATTATATTTTACTGACTATGCAAAGGCATTTGACTGGATCACAATAAACTGTTGATAAACTTGAGAAGAATGTGAATCCCAGAACATTTGATTGTACTCATCCAAAATCTGTATTTAGACCAGGAAGCAGTCATCTGAAGAGAGAAAGGGAACACTGAATGGTTCAAAACCAAAAAAGGTGTGAGTCAGGGATGTGTCCTTTCTCCAAACCTTTTCAATCTCTATACAGAACAGATTACTTTGGAAGCTTGACACTGTGAAAAAGAATGTGGCATTTGGATTGGAGGAAGACTCATCAACGACCTGCATTATGCCAGTGACACAGCCTTGCTTGCCGAAACTGAGGAGGACCTGAAGTATTTGCTGCAGAGGGCCAATGACTGCATTCCTCAATATGGATTGCATTTCAACATCAAGAAAACATTCTTACCAGTGGGCCAATTGGCAGCATCATGATAGATGGAGAAGAAATTGAGGTTGTTATCAATTTCATCTTGCTCAGATCCATAATCAACACTCTTGGCACCAGCAGTCAGGTAATCAAAAGACAAATTGAATTCAGAAAGTCTGCTCTCAGGGACTTCTCCAGATTGCTAAAGAGCAACAATGTCTAATCTAAACCATGATCTTCTTAATACTTGCTGTGTATCAGAGAGCTGGCCAATGACTAAGGAAGGATGATAGAAGAAGAATCAATGCCTTTGTGGTGCCTGCAAAGAGTATTGCACATACTATCGACTACCAAAAGAACAAACAAGTTTGTCCTGCAGAGAGTGAAACCAGGTTACTCTGAAATCAGGAAGCAAAGGTTTTGAAACCATGTATCACATGCTTTGGGCATGTGGCCAGGAGGGACCAGTCACTGAAGGTCATCATGCTTGGAAGGGTGGAGGGACAGCACAGGAGGGGAAGACCCTAGATGAGATGGATTGACACAGGAAACTGTGGCAATGGGGGCAGGTATATTAAGCAGTGAGATTGGCTTAAGATAGGGTAGGGTTCTAAGCTATTGTTCATAGCGTCACTGTTAGTCATAGTCAGCTTGATGACACGTAACTACAACAACTGGTGGCTTAGTGGTAAGAAACTATTCTGCACTTCAAAAAGCAAGCAGTTCAAATCTACCAGCTGCTCCAAGAGAGAAGGATAGACAATCTCCTCTGAAAACCTGCTGGAGGGTCAGCTAAGGATCAGTCCTGACTTGACAGCATTCAACAACAACATTATATCCATGGTGTTATGTCCTCACCTTTCCTTATCACCTTCTACTAGACATTCATGTAGTTTTTAGTCACCATCTTGGGTAAGGGACCTGAGTACAGGGCCATGTCTGTCACCTTTGTATCTCCTGCGCCAGGGCCTTGCACTGTCTTTGGAATTTCAGGCAAGTCTTTTTAACTGAAGGTTAAACTTTTCAGAAATTAACTCCTCACATCTTAATGTATTACAAAAAGTAAGAAACAGAAACCTTGTCAACTCATGTTAGTTTAGCCAAATCTCTGTTCATATGACCTAAAGACACAGAAGTGTAGCAATTACCTGTCTAGGTCTAGACTCCAAAGCTGGATGACAGCAAAGTGCCTCTGAAATGAATGAAGCACTCTGGCAGCAAAAGAGCTACGGGCTTAGCTGCTAAGGAAAGGGTTAGTGGTTAGAGCCTAGCCAGTGGCTCCATGGGAAACTAAACCCCAGGAGTATTTGCAGTTATTTCCTATGCATCTGAAAAGTTTACAGTGAATAAGAAAAACCCAAGAAGAGTTTATACCTTCATATTGTGGTATGAGCAAAGAATATTCAGTACATGAACTACCAAAAAGAACAAACAAATCTGTCTTGGAAGAAGTGTAATCAGAGTGCTCCTTAGAAGCAAGGTAACATTTCATCTTGAGCATATTATCAGAGGGAGTCATTTCTTAGAGAAGGATATTGTGCTTAGAAAGGTAGAGTGTTAGAACAACTATTGTATAGGGCCACTGTTGTAAAACGGAATTGATATCAGGGTTGAGGGAAGAAAGAGAAGGAGGGGAAGAATGATGTATATTGCATTGAAACAGATAAAAGAGAACAGTTTAAAAGGGACATATGAATGGATATTCTTGTCATTACAGAAGTCCAGGTTGAAGGCTGCATAGTGGAGTGGGCTTGGGGGGAGGGACTGCATAACCCTGAAAGAGTTTTCCTTTTACTTTTCAAGAAGAAGAGTGAATAGGGGGGAAGGAATGGGCAGGGAGAAAAGTGCAACAATGAATGACTGGAAACCCTAAGTCTCTGTAAACTTTCATTAAAATTAATTTTCAAAAGTATAAAAAATATAAATGAATAAAAATAATATTCTTTAAATTAAAATATTAAATACTTGGAATTGCAATTCCATTATTATAAAGATGGTTTACTAAATATTCAAGTAAATATATATTGTCATTTAAAAAAATTTAGAGGGCTATCAAAGGAGTGGAATACCTTGAAGGAGATGCATTGGCATAAAGCAAACAGTAGTGGGCACAGCAGAGATTGTGGGGATCAGGCAAAATTTCATTCTATTGTTCAAAGGGTTCTGTGAGTTAGAGCATACTAAATGAACCTTGTTGTTAAGTGCCGTCGAGTCGCAGGCTCATAGCGACCCTATGAAGGAGAGTCCTCGACGCTTGGGTGCCTTTCATCCTCTCTCCAGATTCATAGGGTTTCTGGAGGCAAGCTATTATGGAAGTGGATGCCACTCCTCCTTCCAAGCTTGTTTTAATTGGGGAGCTCCACATCACTCTCTGTCCACATTGGGTAGCCAACCATTAGTGCATTTGACACATCAGCCTCACAGCAACCACAAGTGACCGCGGTACGCAAGTGGACACACCAGGGCTATACGACATAGAGGAACGTCTGGTTGACATATATATATGGTGGCACAAAACAACAGCAATACCTTAAAGGATATTCAGGGTTAGTATATGCGAATGACAAGTTGTGCATATCTCTTCACAGAAAGACTCTCAACCAGACAGACTGACATAGTGACTGCCGCAGTGTTTTTGAGCATGTCAGAGATTGTGAGGATGGCACAGGATAGGACAAGTTTCAGATCTGTTGTTCACAAGGTCGCTGTAAGTCATACCCAGCTCAACAGCACCTAACAACAAAATAACTTCTCAGATATCAAATGGGGTAGGATGTGAAACTGAAGACAAGTTCACCTACTTCTTTTATTCTGGTGGTTTAGTGGTAAGAAATTGTGCTGCCAATCTAAAGTTACACCGTCTGAGTCCACCAACTGCCCCACAAGAGAAAGATTAGCAATTGACTCCCATGCAATTTACTGACTCTGAAAACCTGCTGGAGCGTCATCTGTGGGTCAGTTCTGACTCGAAGGTGCACAAAAACAACTTTCATTGCTGTGGAGTTCTTGTGGCTGAGTGGTAAGGAACTGGACTGCCAGCCCAAAGATACACTGTCTGAATTCACCAGTTGGTCCACAGGAGAAAGATAAGCAATCTATTCCTATGCAATTTACTGACTCTTGACTACCTGCTGGATGATCAGCTATGGGTCTGTTCCAGTCTAATGGTATTAAACAATAGCTTTCATTCCTACCCTGTCCCAGGGCACCCTTTTGTCTCCAATTTCCCACTGAAATATCCCACATAAGCCCACAAATCTCTTTGCTGTTTATGTTTTCTTTTTGTCTCTCAGTTGTTTGCTTTTCACTGTGGAAAAAGTTTCCTCTGTTGGACTGTTTTCTTGGTCTTTTTCTAAGAACCTGTTGGAAGAATCTGCTAAACCTTTCAGATTCTCGTATTTCAAGGAATGAAGGCTCTCTAAATGGTAACAGTCCAAATACAACCTAAAGACTTTAATGAGGGAAGCTCCTACCAGCAGCTGTTAGTCAATGTGCTGTGAAGTTGGAACTGATTCATAGCTGATCTTCCAGCAAGTAAATCACACAGGAGGGAATTGCCCATTTTTTTCCCCAGATAGTGACTGGTGGATTCGAACCATGAGCCTTTGTGTTGGCAGCACAGCTCCTTACCACTGAGCCACCTGAGCTCCCTACCAGGACCCATTGTTGTGTACCACTGAGTCACCTATGGGGGGAAATATTTAAGGGACACCTTCAGTGCCTTCTTCTGTTGCCTACGTACAATACAACAATTATGAGAAGCTTGGTCTACATTCTGATGAGTTAGGAAAGCGTTCAGTGCTACAGTGTTTACTTCTGTTTGTAAATATTCATGGATTAATGTCTTCCAAGGATCCAGAACTCCATTCTGGAGAGGGTAAAACCAGGCTTCTTCTTAGAGGCAAGGATTCTGAAGCTCCGTCTGACATATGTTCGGTATGTTGCAAGGAGGGATAAGTCCTTGGAGAGAGACATTATGCTTGGGAGGGTGGAAGGACAGTGCAAGAGAGGAAAACCCTGAATGAGATGGATTGATTCAATGACTGGAATAATGGAGGTAGTTGTGTCAGAGACAAGAAAGTTGGCTCAGAATAGAGCAGAGTTCTGAGCTGTTGTACACAGGGTCACTATGAGTCTCAAGCAACTTGACGGCACATAAACAACAACAACAAAAGGAAGACTCTTATCATCATGTTGATTCTCATAGTAATTCCAGTGGAACAAGAATAGAATTACCCAATAGGGCTTCCATGGCTGTAAACCTTTGTGGGAATAGGCTGTCCCATCTTCATACTGAAGAGAAACTGGTGGATTCAAACCAATGACCTAGTGGTTAACAGTTGATGATGTTCAAGGAAGCCACCAATGCAGGCTTTAAGAGGTTCCTTGAGCCTGAGAGTAAGCAGTACCTCTAAGACGAGTTAACATATACTTGTCCTGGGTGTCAGCTTCACTGATGAATTGACAACTTGGTGAGGAAACTTCAAGTGAGCAGAGAACAGGCAGAAACCCAAGGGATGAGCCTTGAGCGTGCACTCAGCATTAATCAGAAGCTCACTCAATCTCAGATGCCCTCAAAATTCTGTATTGGGTCCGGTCATGGTCATTTTCCACCCTTCTTGTACTTCACTAGAAGAATATATTTCTGACTAACAGTCATTGTTGTTGTTGTTGTTATGTGCCGTCGAGTCGCTTGCGACTCATAGCAACCCTGTGTACAACAGCCCTAAACTCCGCTCTGTCCTGTGCCAATCGCACTGTCTCTGACACTCCCATCCCAATTATCCCAGTCACTGAATCAATCCACCTCATAGAGGGCCTTCCTCTCCTGCACTGTCCCTCCACCCTCCCAAGCATGATGTCCCTCTCCAAGGACCAGTCTCTCCTCACAACATGTCCAAAGTATGTTAGACGGAGCCTCAGAATCCTTGCCTCCAAGGAGCCACCCGGTTTAACCCTTTCCAGGCATTACATAAGAATTTATTTTCTAAAAAAAAATCAATAAAAATTTTAATTTGCCTTGTCTGGATCCAAGAGGGTATTCCTTCTTCCTATTGAGTTCTTCATGGTGGTGTCACTGGGATGTATCCCACATAAGCCCACAAATCCCTTTGTCATTTAAGGTGGTGGTTATTGTTGTTGTCGTTAGGTGCCATCGAGTGGCTTGCATAGTGACCCTGTGTACAGCAGTCTTAAACTCTGCTCTGTCCTGTGCCAACCTCACTGTCTCCAACACACTCACTCCCACCACCCTAATCACAGAATCGATCCATCTCATTGAGGGTCTTCCTCTCCTGCTCTGTTCCTTCTCTCTCCCAAACATGATGCCCCTCTCTAAGGACCAGTCCCTCCTTGCAACATGCCCAAAGTATGTCAGACGAAGCTTCAGAATCCTTGCCTCCAAGGAGCATTCTGGCTTCACCCTCTCCAGGACGAACCTGTTTGTTTTCCTAGCAGTCCATGGTATAT
>NW_006400120.1:1444410-1452384 GCF_000299155.1 Elephantulus edwardii
TCCTAGCAGTCCATGGTATATTCAACACTCTTCTCCAGCACCACAGCTCAAAGGCATCAATTCTCTTTCTATCATCCCTATTCTCTGTCTAACCCTCTGATGCATAGCACATAATTGTAAAGACTATAACCTGGATGAGGCGCACCTTAGTCTTCAGCCTGACGTCGTTGCACTTCAGTACTCTTGAGAGGTCCCTCACAGCTGACTTTCCCAATGCAATTGTTCTCTTGATTTTCTAGCTGCTGGTACCAAGAGTGTTGACTGTGGAGCCAAGCAAACTAAAGCTGTTAGCAATCTCAATCTCTTCACCATCCATATTGATGCTGCCAAACTGCAGGGTGGTGAGAATCTTTGTCTTCTTGATGTTGAGCTTCAATCATATTGAAGACTGCAGTCCTTGACCTTCTGCAGCAAGCACTTCAGGTCCTCCTCAGTTTCAGCAATCAGGGTTGTGTCATCTGCATAATGCAGGTTCTTGATGACTCTTCCACCAATCCTGATGCCACATTCCTCCTCACTATGCTTTCTTTTCTCTCTCAGATGTTTGCTTTCCACTGTGGAAAAACACTTTACTGTTTCTTCAGGTCTTTCCCCAGAACCTGTTGGAAAACCTGCTAAACTACTCAGGTTACCATATTTCAAGGGATGAAGGCTCAAAATATTGACATTTTAATAGTCATCACATGACTTAAAGACTCTAGAGAGCAAGCTTCCCTGGGTGAGTCATGGTTGTGCCATTGTCTATGGCCTATAGACAATTTGTTACATTTTTCTTGAGCCCAAGGCTCTTTCTCTGTAAAGTTGGTGCTGATAATGTCCGCACACCAGAGATTTTGTGAGGATGGAGAGAGCTAATGGCCCACCTGTAGCTGGCCCTCAAAGCAAGAGTAACTCTGCCCATGACCTTGTTTATGCATGCAGATGGCTTGAGCTGTGTGCATGTATGCAGGGAATACTCTGGAGTGATGACAAAGGGTTTGTTGATTTGGTGCTTTCTATACCCAGCCATTTAGTGGCATATTGTCAAGGCCATTATTCATGCCAGATGCTTATCTGGAGAGTTAGGCTGTGAGTCTTTTGCAACCCAGATCTGATAAGTACTCAGGGAAGCTCCTAGAGAGAGATTGGCCAGATTCAACTTCTCCACCTGCCCTTCACTTGATGCCAAGAGGCCAGCTAGAGAGCCTCATTGGGCAGGGTGCAATTCCCAGGAATTAGGAGGGTGCGGAAGCACCTGCTCTTTTCCCAGTCAAGAAGCCAAGGCAAATGGAAAATGCACCAACGTCCTTGGCAAGAGATAGACTGGAAAAGACTTACAACAAGCTGCAAAACCAAATCAGGTTGCTGGTGAAAGCCATGCTTCCCAGTGGAGCAGGAGAGCTGGCCGACTGGACAAAGGCCTGACACGCAGGGCTGCGCTCTGTAGAAGTTGGGCACAGCTACTGAGAATTGAAAGCCAACCAGTTTCCATCAGCAAAAGTTAAAGTAATACGGGTTTTGTGACTCACAAAATAACACCAAAGGTCAAACAATGACGAAAGCAAAAATGTGTACTCCCTTAGGCCACTGAAAGAAAGCCAGCTGAAAACAAAGCCACTTGATGTGTGTAGTGGGTCTCACAGTTGGGTGGTTTTTCCTACTAGTCCTGCGTGAATGATTTCACCAAAAGGAACACCGAGTTTTGACTTTGGTGTTCCAATGCTTCTTTGTTCAGTAATATTGGAGACTCAATAGTTAAGGATTTGGCAAATACACATTTAAAGTGCTGCTTTTCATTGTGGTGTGTCATAGGGACCTCTTCCTTCCTTTTACAAAGTGATCATTGATTTGGAGCTTTTCCACTGATAGTCCTCTGAATGAGACAATGCATTTCAGAAAGAATACAATTATGTTGCAATGCAGCTACAGCATTACTCAGTGGTCAAGAATTGTGCTTCTCTGAGAATCTTTGTTCTGAGTAGGTGTTGTTACTGTTGTTATTGTTTGGTGCCATTGAGTCACCTCCAACTCACAACCACCCTGTGTAGAACAGAAAGAAGTCCTATGTGATCTTGTGCTGTCTTCTCGGTCTCTGCTGTGCCGATCTTGTGTGGTTGTCCCTGGTTGAAGTCACTGTATCAGTCCATCTCACTGAAAGTCTTCCTATCTTCCTCTGACCCTCCTTCTTACCCAGCTTGATGTCCTTTTCCAGGGACTGGCCCCTCCTGAGGACATGCCCAGAGTATGTGAGACCAAGTGTACCTATCCTTGCTTTTAAGGAACACTCTGATTGCATTCCTTCTGACATGAATATGTCTTTCTAGCAGTTTATAAGGAACTCTTCTGACCTCGTGGTAAGAAGTTGTTTTGCCAACCCAAGACAAGCAGTTCTAATGGACTAGCTGTTCCACACGAGAAAAATGGAGTCTCCTCCTGTGTGAGTTAAAGCTTCTGAAAACTCACTGGAAGGTCAGCAATGAGTTGGTTCCAGCTCAATAGCATGTAACAACAAAAATAACTAGCAGTTCATGGTATAGTCAATATTCTTTGCCAACCCCACAATTCAAAGTCAACAAATTTCCTTCCATTTTCTTTATGTATTATCCAATTTTCACATGCATATGAAGCAATTAATTGCATACACACACACAAACACACACACAGACATTATGACCAAGGTACACCTTAGTCTTCAAAGTGATATTCTTGCTCTTCAACACTTTCAGTAGGGTTTTGGCAGCATTTGCCTAATGTAATATGTCATTTAATTTCTTAACTGCTTCTTCCATAAATATTATTTGTGGATACAAGTAAAAATCATTAACAACTTAAATATTTTCTCCATGAATGCATGGCTGCTATCAATATTTCCTTTTGTATGGGGCTTCGTCTGACATACTTTGGACATGCGGTAAGGAGAGACAGGTCTTTGGAGAGAGATATCATGCTAGGTAGAGTAAAGGGACAGTGCAGGAGGGGAAGACCCTCTATGAGGTGGATTGATTCAGTGACTGGGGTAATCGGGATGGGTGTGTCAGAGGCAATGCGATTGGCACAGGATAGAACAGGGTTTAGGGTTGTTGTACATGGGGTCGCTATGAGTCGCAAACGACTCAATGGCACATAACAACAACAACAACAACATATGAATTTTACCCAGAGTTGGCCACTCTTAAGTGGGAGTAGTGTAATGACATAGATGATTGTTAAGAGTTGAGTTGAAATGCCTTAATGCATTTCAGATTTTAATTGGGCCACTGGGTCAGAACATCATACTTGATGGAGCTTATTCATGCCTCAAAATTTAAATCTTGATCATAAAATACTTAAGCCTGCTTCATCTCTCGGTTCAATTTGAATTTTTTTTTAAAAAAGTATGATCCTCCTTGGCAGATTTATTGTTTTTAGATTTTTGTGGCTATGTTATCACCTCTGAGTAATTAGCAGTAGAATTTGGAGGGGTAAGGATAGGCATAAATTCAATTGTTAAGAAACTATGCTGTTCCACACTGCTTCCAGCAAGCATCTAAGAGTTTCAGTTGTTCCGTATCCTTGGTAACATACAGTATTCTCTCTCTCTCCTCTTCACTTTTTTCTGCTGTGTACAGGGTTGCTATGAGTTGCAACTGATGTAAGAGCACTGAACAACAGAGATGGGTGTGTGAAGAGCCTTGGTGGTGCAGTGTTAAAGTTATCGAATGCTCTCTAAAAGTAAACACACCTGCAGCTCCTTTGGAGGACTTTATGGGAGTCTCTTCCCATAAAAGTTTTACAGCCTTGGGTACCCAGTGAGACTCTTCTCTGCCTCTAGGATGGGTTGCTAGGAGGCCAAATAGGTTCAGTGGTAGTGGGTTTAGGATTGTCTTTTTGTTTGTTTGTTTTGGTTTTGTTTCATAGAGATTGTGCAGCTCCAACTCAGCAACTCGTTGTAATCACTGGTCTCTTTTTCAAGAGTACAAATTAACACTAATTTGGTTCTGTTTCTCATGTTGTGCATGACTATTGTTTCTCTCACGGTTTCCTTTTTAGGAATACAATGCACAAAGTCTACATTCTAGAGGATTTGATTCCATTTTCCAATAGTGTCAGTTTTACTGCTTACTGCATTCACTGCACATTTTAATAATGAGATTCATTTTTAAGCTTTTTTAACCCCTCCTTGTCTAGCCCAGAATCCATTTCTCCCCCCATTGTTCTTATAATTCCATCATTTGTCCGTTATCACTGAATTTGCCATAGCAGTTGAGGAAGAGAAGCAGTTTTCTAAAATGTCTTCTTCAAGATGATGTTTATCTTGTTAAGTACTTTTCCACTCTCTATGCAGAAAAGATTGATGCCTTTGAACTGTGGTGTTGGAGAAGAGTACTAAGTATTCTACGGACTGCCACAAGAACAGATATGCCTTGGAGAAGGTACGGCTAGAGTGCGTCTTGGAGGCAGGGACAACAAAGCTTCATCTCTCACTTTGGGCATGTTGCCAAGAAAGGATATTTCTTGGAGAGAGACATCACGTTTGGAAAGGTGGGGGAATTGCAAAGGAGAGGAAGATCCTTAATCAGGTGGAATAGCACAATGACTGCAGCAGTGGGCTCCAGTATGTCAGTGATTGTGAGGTCGGCACAGGATAGGACTGGGTTAAGTGTGTTGTTCATAGAGTCACTGTGAGTCGTGCTCAATTCCATGCCACCCAACAACAATGCTGTCTTGTTTTCCTGATTACTTATCCAAAAAGGAACATTCATCAATGTAAGTTCAATAATTATGAACACACAGCCTTAAGAACATGTTCTTAGATCAGCTCAGTATGTATTAGGTTATAAATTTTCTGGTCCACAGATGGAGGGCAGAATGACATGTCCTAGTTCAATATCACCTAATACCAGGAGTATCACCACTGTGGCTTTCTGTGCTAATGTAAGATCTTCCCTTCCCCCACAGGCTGCTCTCTTATACTCAAAATAGACAACATAAAAAGGCCATTTTCTGTGAGACACTCTTCTTTCAGAAATCTTTCTTTGTCTCTTGTAGTCTACTTGCTGGATCTATATGTTCAGGGATTCAGTGTTTCACTGCTCAGTCTTTACAACACCCTTCCTCATTATAGTTTAGAGGCTTTTTATCTGGATATAAATAGTGCTCAATGCTGAGTTGTAGAAGGTTGCAGTCAACAAAGCCATATTGTCATTAGTGCTGTCAAGTCCACTACAAATCATAGCCAACCAATAAACTGGAGTCTTGTCCTGTCCTGTGCCATCACCACAATCTCCACCATGCTCAAGCCCACTATTGTAGCCGCCCCAGTCCATCTCACCGTGGGTCTTCCTCTCCTTGGCTGATCCTCTGTCTTTCCCAGCACAAAAAGCATTTTACAACTCATAGCAACCCTTCCAACAATGGATCTAAACCCTGCCCTGTTCTGTGCCATCCTCATCATCTCTGATACATTTGAGTTCATTGTTACAGTCACTGTGTTGATCTGTCTCATTGAGTCTTTCTTTCTACCTAACAACATGACCAAAATATGTGAGACATGAGCATTGGTACACTGAAACCTAAAATACACAGATCCAGCAAGTAGACTACAAGAGACAAAGATTTCTGAAAGATAAGTGTACAAACTTTGCAAGTAAACCAATATAAAATAGAAAATAAATTAAAAAATAATATTTCACAGAGTATGGCCTTTTTTGTTGTCTATTTTGAGTGTAAGAGAGCAGCCTGTTGGGGAAGGGAAGATCTTACATTAGCACACAAAGCCACAATAGTGATACTCCTGTTACTAGGTGATCTTGAACTAGGACATGTCATTCTGCCCTCCAGCTGTGGACCAGAAAATTATAGCCTAGTACATCCTGAGCTGGTCTAAGAACATGTTCTTAAGGCTGTGTGTTAACAAATATTGGAGTTAGGCTTTACCATCCTTGCCTCCAAGGAGCACTCTAGTTGCACTTTCTCCAAGACATGTTTGTCTTTCTCATTGTACTAAATAATGAATGAATAGATTACTCAGAGTATTCTACTCCAACACCACAGTTTAAAAGCATCAGTTGTTCAGCTATTGCCATAGTCATACAGCTTTCACAGAAGAAAGAAACTATCTTTTTACCTTCTTTCAGACCAATGACTACAGGTCTTAGTGTTGGATGCTTTCCTTATCCTAACTCTCCAATCTTATTTCTTTGTTGTTATTGTTGTTGTTATATGCCTTCAGGTCATTTCTGACACATAGCTACCCTATGTACAGCAGCTCTGAACCCTACCCCATTCTGAGCCAGTCTCACTGTCTCTGACACACCTACCTCCGTTATGTTACTCACTATGTCTGTCAATCCATTTCATCTAAGATAGTCCTCTCCTGCACTGTCCCTGTCCCATTCCAAGCATGATGTCCTTTTCCAAAGACTGGTCCCTCCTAGCCACATGACCAAAGTACATGAAATGAAGCTTCAAAATCGTTACCTCTAAGAAGCATCGTAGTTTCAACCTATTTGTTCTTTTGGCAGTCCATGATATATCTATCAACTGCTCGTATGTAAGCTCTAACTGAAGCTGAAGAAAATTAGAACAAATCTATAAGAACCAAAATTTGCCCTTCAGTCTTTCATCTGATCTTTGATCTGGTCTCTGCTCTGGTCGCCTTAGATGTTATCAGGTTTCTCAAGGAGTGATCAGGCCTGGGGGCAACTTGACATTCTCCCTCCAATAGTGAAGGAATTGACAATTAGAAATTGTGAGTATGGCAATTAATACTCTGAAATGGGACAAGCATTACAAAGGAAATTGGAGAAGGGAGGGGAAATGTGCCTGCATGAATGAAGGAAAACCAAGCTCTTTGAGAACTTTTCCTAAAGATGTGGTATTTCCATTTTCAAATGACACATATATTAGGTCATACGGTCTTTATTGTGGATCCATGATGTTTCAGGCACTATACTAACTATAAAAGAAAGTAGACACATAAGTATATATAAGATGTGGTCCAGAATATTTCAAATCCTTAAGTAATAACACAAAGTTAAATTTTGATCTTCATTTCAAGAGAAAATAAATCCACTGTCCTTGAGTCAATATTAACTCATAGTATTCTTCCATCAAGTTTCTGAGTCTGTGAATCTTTACCAGAAGAGGCTGCCCATCTTTCCCCTATGAATCAGAGGTGGATTCAAACCACTAACCTTTTTTGGTTAGTAGCACAACACATACCACCCTATGGTACCAGAGCTACTTTTAAAAAATTTTTTTTATTATTATTATTTGTGTGTGTGTGTGTACCGTCAAATCAGATTTGACTGGTACAGGAGGAGATTGTTCCTCCTTCTCCAGCAAAGCATCTGGTGGATTTGAACCACTCACCTCTGGGATTGCAGTGCACCTTCTTGCCACCAGGCCACCAGAGCTCGCCAGAGCTACTTTTTGAGAGACATTTTCATCATCCTCCCAGTGGGTGTCCATGGCTATAAACCACATTGGATAAGATTGCCCCTTTTTCGCCTATAGAGCTGCTGGTAGATTTTAACTGCCAGAGATACAATCTGGTTTAGAAGGTTAAGTTTGGTTTTGAATATGTACTTACTAAAATGCTTTCAGATCTTTTGTTCAAAGGGTTGCTATATTTGACTCAGTGGCACCTACCAACAAAAACAAAGTACTGAAATATTTTTAAGGAGCATATGGAACCATTGTTGTTGTTATATACCATAGAGTCTCCTGCAACTCATAGTGATCTTATGTGCAATAGCTCTGAACCCTGCCTTGTCCTGAGCCAGTACCATGGATTTTAACTCTGCAATAAGGGATATACCTTTAAATTGCTGGTCTGTCTGATACTTCTCTAAATCTGAACATTCACATTAAGACAGACTAGGAAGAAGGATTGGCCATCCACTTCTGAAATAGTAGGCCTCTGAAAACCCTATGTACAATAGAACACATTTAGATAACAGAAACGGCAAAAGAGGTTGAGTTTTCAAGTATGGAAATACAAAGGAAGAGGAA
>NW_006400120.1:1455037-1466355 GCF_000299155.1 Elephantulus edwardii
GGAAGGCCCTCTATGAGGTGGATTGATTCAGTGACTGGGATAATTGGGATGAGAGTGTCAGAGACAGTCTGATTGGCACAGGACAGAACGGAGTTTAGGGCTATTGTACATAAGGTCGCTGTGAGTCGGATGTGACTCGATGGCACATAACAACAACCACAACCCCCATTAACCCAGTTACTGTGCCAATTCATCTCATCTAAAATCTTCCTCTCCGGCACTGTCCCTCTACTGACTACTGCTCTTCTGAGCCTGATGTTCTTCTCCAAGGACCTATCCTTCCTGGCCACGTGCCCAAAGTATGTGAGTTAGAGCTTTAGAATCCTAGCCTCCAAAGAGAAACTTGTTTTCACCCTCTCCAATACAGATCTGTTTGTTCTCTTGGCAGTCCATGATATGTTCAGTACTCTTCTCCAGCATCACAACTCAAAGACTTTGATTTTTCTTCTGTCATCCTTAGTCATTGTCCAATTTTCCTCATGTAGCTCATATAATTGTGAAGAACATGGCCTGAGTCAGGCACACTTTACTGTCTAGACTGGTATTTTTGTTTCTTAGTACTCTGAAGAAGTCCCTGATAGCAGATTTTCCCATTGCTTTTTGTCTTTTGATTTCCCGACTGCTGGTGCCAAGAGTGTGGATTGTGGAACTGTAATTGTTAACAGTCTCTATCTCTTCTCCATCTATCTAGTGCTGCCAATTAGGCCAATGGTAAGAAACGTTGTCTTCCTGATGGTGAGCTTCAATCCATATTGAAGATCGTAGTCCTTGACTTTCTGCAGCCAGCGCTTCTAGTTTCCTCTGCTTCAGCAAGTAATGTCATATGCTTACCACAGGTTCTTGATGAGTCTTCCTCCAATCCTGATTCCACATTCCTTCTCATAAATCCCAGCCTCCCAAATAATCTGTTACACATATAGAGTGAAGCAGTATGGAAACAAGATACATCCCTGACACACTCCTTTTGAACCACAGTGTTTCCTTGCTCTGTTCGACCACTGCTTCCTGGTTTCACATGAGCAAAGTCAAGTGTTGTGGGATTCCCATTCTCCTCAAGATTAGCCATTATTTGTTGTTATCCACACAATCAAATGCATTTAAATAGTTAATAAAACACAGACTTTCCTCTGGTTTCAGCTAAGATCAATCTGACCTTGGCGATAAGGTCTCTAGTGCCACAGCCTCTTCTAAATCAAGCTTGTATTTTTGATAGTTCTCTGTTAGTATACTATTCCAGTCATTTTTTTATAATCTTCAGCAAGATTTTGCTTGTGTGTGTGACATTAATATTATTACTAATTTCCTCACAGTTGAATAGCTCTCCCCCCCTTTTTTTTTAAATAGGAATACATATGGGTCCCTTCCAGAACAGTGGCCAAATAGTTGTCCTTCATATTTCTTGGCACAACCTGGTGAGCACATCCAGAGCAGCATCTGTTTGCTGAAATATGTCAACTGATATTCCATCAATTCCTGAGGCCTTGTTTTTTGCCAGTTTCTTCAGAGTAGCCTGAACTTCATTCTTCATCACCATTGCCTCTTAATCATATGTTGTTTCTTGAAATTCTTCTGTGTCAGCCAATTCTTTTTGGTATTATGACTGTATACTCCTTCCGTCTTCTTTTGCTTTCTGGATCATTCAATATTCTGCCCATAGCATCCTTGAGTGTTGCAACTCAAGGCTTGAATCTGTGCTTTAGTTCTTTCAGCTTCACAAACTCTGAGCAAGCTCAGCCTTTTTGATTTTCAGATTCCAGGTCGTTGCACATTTCATTATATACTTTGCTTTGTCTTCTTGATCCACCCTTTGAAATCTTCTTTTCAGCTCTTTAACTTCCTGCTTTCTTCCCCTTCTTTTGGCTTCTTGATGTTCTAGTGGAATATTTAGAGTCGCTTCTGACATCCATCTCTTTCTTTTCTTCTGCATATCCTCCCCAGCTCATCTGTTCTTTGTTCATTAGTGTTCAAGACCTCAAAACTATTCCTCAGATGGTTTTGAAATTCAGTTGGCGTAGACTCAAGGTCAAATTTTGTTTCTTTTTTATTTGATTTTGCCTTCTTTAGCTTTAGTCTGAACTTGCATATGACTAGTTGATGGTCTGTTCCACAGTCAGCACCTGGCCTAGTTTTCAGTGCTGATAATGAGCTTCTCCAAAGATTTTTTCCCTCTACAGATATAATCATTCTGATTCCTGTGCAGACCTTCAAATGAGGTGCATGTATATAATTATCATTTATATTTCTTATAAGAGGTATTTTCAATTAATAAACCACTGCTTGTACAAAATTCTATCATTCTATCCTCAACCTCGTTTCTGTCACCAAGTCCATATTTTCCAACTACTTATCCTACTTCCCTGTTCCCATCTTTTGCATTCCAGTCACCCATTATTATTAATGCATCATTATCAGTAAGAGTGCAGAGCTATCCTCTTCAATGACTACTGTTACCCAGAAATAAGAAATCATTCCTTACTTTTCCAAGTTAGTTCACAGTTTCTTGAAACACTAGAGAGGACAAGGATAATGATGTATGGAAGAAAATATTTAATGTGTTGTTATTGTTGTTGTTGTTGTTGTTGTTAGGTGTCCTTGAGTTGAGTATGACTCATAGCGACCCTATGAACAAAAATCTGAACCCTGTTCTATCCTGCCATACTCACACTTCCTGACACACAAGGGCTTTTTGCAGCATCACCATGTCAGTGTGCCTGGCTGAGAGTCTTCCTCCCCTTGCCAATTCTCCACTCTTCCCAACGTTATGCTCCTCTCCAAGGAATAGCCCCTTCAAGCAACATGCTCAAAGTATGTGAGGTGAAACCTCATCATTCTTGCCTCCAAAATGCGCTCCAGTAGCACCCTGTCCAAGACATGTCTGTTCATTCTCTTGGCCAACCATTTAATGTAGCAGACCCTAAGATTCTGATACAGGCTCAAAGGTCTGATGTTTCCTCACTAGATGAAAGAAACTTTTGTTACCAGGAAATAATATTTAAGAAAGAAGTTGGTCGTACAGTACAGTGTTTGTTTCATATGGATCAATGCCCATCTACACATGTGTTTGAGAAATGGTTAATCTGTGTCCAGCTAAAACAAACCTCATCACACCTTTATCAATTCTTTCTGTCACAGGACTCTCATGTAGCAGCTTTCTTCTCTCAAACATGTCATGAGAGGCAGATAGAAAAGAATGGTATTGCTCCAAAGTTCTGGTGTAACAAAATTCTCCTTTCCTGCCTCTGACAATCTCAAGCACAACAAACAATAATTCCAACTATCCTTAGCCGTAATGGGGAGTTAAAGAAATCTTGGGTTTCTGTCCTTTTTTTCCTTCTATTAAGTGGTTCTTATACTCTCAGCAAAATCTTGTGCTAAGCAAATCTCCTCCTCCTCCATCCACTATCACTTCTGGGACAAGAAGAAGGTACCTGAAAGATTTTTTATAACATATATTTTCTAAGAGTATATATTTTTATATTTTATATAGTATATATATTTTATAACAAATATTTTCCAAGAGTCCATCCTTTATAACATAAGAATTTATTCAGTTCTCTACTGCCTTCAGAAAAGGGCAGGCAGTGCATGCTTTCTGAAAAGATCATTCTCTAACAAGGGAACATTCGAGTCGGTTTGTCAATACATTGGCCTGGTTATTGATGTTCCAGAGCCAAACAAAAGAAGTGCTTGACTCTTATCATCCTCACTCTCACAGTAGATCCTGTGAAGTCATAGCTACCCTAGAGGATGTTTAAGGACAAAACCAAGAATTGGGATTATTAAGCAATATCTCCCATTTGATTATCATCAAAGACCTATTTTATTAACAAAGAAATGCACAATAAGATTTTTCAGGACCACAAAAAATAATTGGCCAATTGAATATTTTCACAATTTCAAAATATTATAATATGAATAGTGTATATATATGTATATATATGTGTGTGTGTGTGTGTGTAGATATACATATATATATATTGCACTCACATCTTCAGTGAGGGTTTCATTGTTAATACATACTTTTTTATAGCCTTCATTTCAAATGCACACCCTTAAATGTTTTTCTCAAGTATAAAAGGATGAGTTATTATCAGCATTCTTAAAAGGCTGATCTAAAACTTATTTATCATTCAACCACAAAAACAACTATTGCTGAAGGACCACCTACCCAGGCACAATGTTTTGCAGAAAGATGCTTATTAGCTTTGCAAAGGCATTTGACTGTGTGGTTTGTACAAATTAAAGGTAACAATGTGAAGAATAGAAATTCCAAAACACTTAATTGTGCTTATACAGATCCTGTTTAAAAACCAAAAGCTGTTCAAAGAAAACAAGAAGATATTGAATGTTTTAAAATCAAGAAATATGTACATCATAATTATGTCCTTTTTACAATACCTGTTGAATCTGTATACTAAGCAGATAATCCAAGAAACTGGATTATATTTAGAATATGACACTAGGATTAGGGAAAAACTCATTGAAAACTTATGATATGCTGATGACACAGTCTAGCTTCTAAAAACAAAGAGGACTTAAAGTATTTACTGATGAAGATCAAAGATTACAACCTTCCCTGTGGATCATATCTCAACCAAAAGCAAACATCTTCTCAATTAGACCAATAATGAGCATCACAATAAGCAGGGAGAATATTGGTGTTATCAAGATTTAATTTCATTTGGATACACACAATCAGCATCTATGAAAACACCAATTAAGAAATCAAATAATATATTACATTGGGCTAAGATATCTCTTTGAGATCTACAGTGTACTTGACCCAAGCCATTCTTCTTAGATTCTTCTAGGACTTCTCTGCTCTTGACAGGCTAAGGTTGCATAGTTGCAGATGTCCAGTTTCAAATGTGAATGAAACGAACCAGTATTTTTTATTCCTTGACCCTCTGACCTGTGTTATTATAGACATTATTCTTTTTCTTTCCATTTGGTAATTGAAGAATAAAGAAAGTCCAAACAGACTTTATGCCTTTGCATTGTAGATTTGTTAAAGAACACTGAATATACTGTAGAATGCCAGAACAAATAAATCTTTCTTATAGAAGTACAGTAAGAATGCTTCCTGGATGCAAAGATAACAAGACTTCATTTCATGTACTTTGAACATGTTACCAGGAAGAACTGGTCCTTGAGAAATGACATCATGTGTGGTAAAGTTGTTGAATCCTTCGAGTCAAGCATGACTCACAGCAGCCTCCTGAACAAAAGGCCTAAAGCTCCTCCACAACCAACAACACCCATCAAATTTCACAGGGTCTCCGGAGGCATGCTATTTAGGAAGTGGATTCCACCCCTGCTTCCAAACCTATCATAGCATGTTACTGTTGTTATATGCCATTGAGTCGCCTGCAGTGTATAGTGATCCTCTGTACAGCAGCTCTGAACCTTTCCCTGTCCTGAGCCAGTCTCACTAACTCCAACACATCAACCCCCATTGCCCCAGTTACTGTATCATTCCATCTCATCCTGGATCTTCCTCTCCTATGCTGTCTGTCCACCCTTCTGAGCATAGTAGAAGATAAAAAAGAAATACATAAAGACTCTCAAAGAGATAAATTGACACTATTTCAACAAAGAACTAAAAGCCACCTACTATCATGAGGAAGAATTGGTGGCTTAGTGGTAAGGAGTTGTGCTGCCAATCCAAAAACATACACATTCTACTCCACCAGCAGTTCTGTGGAAGGAAGATGGGAAATATCCTCCCATGTGATTAACTGCCTCTGAAAACCCACTGAAGGATCAGCTATTGGACAGCTCCTACTCAATAGTGCACAACAATAACAATACCATAATGATTTGTGTTGCTGACCCAAAGGCTATATGTCTCTGGCCATTTAAATCCACTAACAGTTCTGTGGGATAAAGATGGGTGGTATTCTCCTACTATAAATTGCAGCCCCCAAAACCTGATGGAGTGTTGTGATGAGTTGGTTCTGACTCAATGGCAGTGAGTTGTGTTGAGTTGATACAATGGGAAGTGGAAACTTGTCTCATGGACAGAGCTCACAAAGAAGTAGAAAGTAATAACAGTATGCTGAAAAGATAGGTTGGGGCCATGCTATGAAGAGCCTTGAATATATTGTGCTAAATGATTTTGTCTGTGATTCAGAAAAATCATAGTTAATAGGGGACTTACACTGTCATGCTGTGCTTATTCCTTCAAATACTCATGACACCACACTAAAAACATATTAAAAACTTCCTAGAAGCAATAAGTGTGTTCTATTATTATCATGGTTAATTTTCAATCTGGGAAGATGAGTGGAATGGCTGGATTCTGCAAAGATGTGTTTTCTGGTTTTAGGTTGAGACTTGAGTGTGGCTGTTGCTTGCAATCAGGTGTGAACTGATTGGATTTGGCCTCGTATTTAAAAAAGCATTTGGGCCTTCAGGCCTTTGGCTCTCAGGCCTTGTTTTTGTGGAGCTCCCAAATCAAACAGGCTTGGAAGCAGGAGTGGCATCCACTTCCAAAATTGCTTACCTCAGGAAACTCTATAAACTTAGAGAAAAGATGAAAGCTTTTTATGTTCAAGATTTTCATTCATAAGGTCGATATGAGTTGTCTATGACTTAACAACAACAACAACAATCTTCCAAATGAAGAAACTAAATCGTATTGTTGGTGTTATGTGCCATTGAATCATTTTCGACATATATCAGCCCTATGTCCCAAGGTACACCTGATCCGTACCATGGTCTTTGCAATTACTTGATATGTATCAAAGAGCTGGACAATGACTAAGGATGATAGAAAAAGAATTGATGCCTTTGAGATGTGGTTCTGGAGAAAAGTACTGAATATACTACAGACTGCTAGGAGAACAAACAAGTCCTCCTTGGAGAGGGTGAAGCCAGGAGGCTCCTAGGAGGCAAGGATTTTGAAGGTCCTTCCAACATACTTTGAGCATGTTCAAGAAGTCCTTTGAGAGGGACATCGGAAGAGTGGAGGGACAGCATAAGAGAGGAAGATCCCGGATAAGCTGGATTGACATGGTGACTGGGGAAATGGGGATAGGGGCGTCAGAGACAATGAAGTTGGGTTAAGAGAGCAGGGTTCAAGGCTGTTCTACATATATGGTCATTAAGAGTTTCAAGCAACTTGACTGCACATAACAACATGTCCAACAGAACAACTATCACCCTGTGGTGTGGATTGCTCCATTCTCAAAATTGTAACTGTTATAAGCCTAGTGTTGCATGTTGGTGGTGTTAGGTTACTTGAGGTGGTTATGACTCATAATGGCCCCATGTGAAACAGAAAGAAACTTTCCCCCACCTGGCATCATCCTCACAAACACAGCTGTGCTTAAGTCTATTGTTATAATCACTGTGTCAATTCATCTCATTGATAGTCTTCCTCTCTCTCATAGACTCTCCTTTTCCAAGCATAACATCCTATTCCAGGAACTACCCTTTCTTAATATCATGCTCAAATTATGTGATCTAAAATATCATCAATTTTGTTTCTAAGGAACTTTCTTCTCACACTTATACTAAGACAAATAAGTTTGTTCTTTTGGGAGTCCATGGTGTATTAAATAATCTTCACTAACCACACAATTCAGAGGCATTGCCTCCTCTTCTGGCTTTTGTTTGGTTTTTTTAATTCATTGTCCAAAATCCTATTGCATAGAAAACAATTGAAAATACAAAAGCTTGGATCAGGTACACTTTCGTTTTTAAACTGATGTTCTCACTTGAAGACTTTCACAGGTCTTCCACAGCATATTTGTAGAATGCAATGTCTTTTGGATTCTTGACTGCTCCTTCCATGGATGTTAATTGTGGATCCAAGTAAAATGAAATAATGTTAGTCTTTTCTTCATTGAGCTAAGTTGTGAGAATTTTGGTGGTTTTCTTTTGGGGGGGGGTTGTTTTGTGTTTTTTGGTTGTTTTTTTTGTCTTGAGATAGAATTCATACTGAAAGTTATAGTCTTTGATCCTCTTAGTAAGTGCTTCAAGTGTTCTTCACCTTCTGCAAGCAGGATTGTATTATCTGCACAACAGAGGTTGTTGATGAGCCTTCTCCCAATCCTGATGACACATACTTCAAATGGCTCAACATTTCTGATTATTTGCTCAGCATATAGATTGAATAGGTATAGTGAAAAGGTACAATCCTGATGTACATGTTTCCTGATTGTAATCTATATAGTGTACCTTTGTTCTGTTCAAATGATTACTTTTTGGTCCATGCACAGGTTCTAGAATTTTCATATTCTTCTCAACTTTATACATCATTTAGTATAATCCACAAAGTCAGATGCTTTTGCATAGTCAATAAAACACAAATAATCGTATTTATGTTACTGTTCTTTGCCTTCGGCTAAGAAAATACTTGTTGTTGTTGTTGTTGTTGTTGTTAAGTGCCGTCGAGTTGCAAGCAACTCATAGTGACCCTATGAAGGAGAGTCCTCAATGCTTGGATGTCTCTCATCCTCTCTCCAGGCTTATAGGGTTTCCGGAGGCAAGCTATTATGGAAGTGAATGCCACTCCTCCTCCCAAGCTTGTTTTAATTGGGGCGCTCCACCCCACTCTCTGTCCACATTAATGCATTTGACACATCAGTGTCACAGTGTTCAGCCTCACAGGAACCACAAGTTACCGTTGTACGGCAACTTGTACACCAGGGCTATACGACCTAGAGGAATGTCTGAATAAAAACCATGAAAGACTGGCCCGAGGGCCGCTGATTAAAAGTCACCCACCTTCAGCTTGGTAGCATCGCCTTCTGTCCACTAGAGAACAATGAAGTCAGTTTGAAGATTAAGGATCACCTGATTCAGGCCATAGTCTACTAGTCATCTGCTATACACCAAAGAACTAAACAATGAATGAGGACGACAGAAGAATAATTTAGGTCTTTGAGTTGTAGGGCTGAAAAAAGTACAGAATATCCTATGGACTGCCAAAAAATAAATAGATATGTCCTGGAGAAGGTGTAGTCTGAATACTCCTTGGTGGCAAGAACTGCAAACCTTTGTCTTTCATACTGTGGACATGTACCTATATGAGTCTATTCCTTGGAAAGGGACATCACGCTTAGAAAGAGGAAGGATCAGTGAAGGAGAGGAAGATCTCTGACAAAATGCATTGGCATCGTGACTTCAGCAATTGACTTGAATGTTTATGTGATGAAGAGGACGGCATAGGATAGGGCAAGGTTCAGGTCAGGTGTTCATAGGGTCAGTATGAGTCATACTTGAATTTATGGCACCAAACAGCAACATTGTAAATGGCATTGTTTTCCTTTCCTGCCCAGTGTTCTCTTTGTAATTGTAGAGAAATCTGATTTTTGCATATCAGTCTTATATCCTGCCACTTTACTAAATTGGACAACTAAACCCAGTAATTTTCTTAGTAAGACTTTGAAAATTTTCTAAATACCAGATCACGTCATCTGCAAATAAAAATAGTTTTACTTTATTGTACCCTGAGAGATAGTTTTATCCCTCATTGTATTTTTTGCAGTTCATCAAATCTCTGTGTATGTGTACCTATATGATACCTTTAACAGTGTTGGATTAATTATTCTTGGATGTTTACAAGGTATACCATTTATGTTATAGATGGATCAGTGTTATGTTGTAAGGATCAGTGTCTTTCCTGACTTTGAAGCTTGTTCCTAAAGCCCCTCATTTTATATATAGATAATGCATTTCATCTTAATTGCCTTAAGAATGCCTTCAGGAAACAGGACATAGTACATATGGGTAACCATCTATGGAAAGGCTTTATTTCTGGTTTTATTATTCCAGAATGAAGGTCTTTCTCTTCTTTTTGGCCCAAACCTTCCACCCTGCACATATCTCTGATTCAAGAGGCACATGCTAAGTTGAGTCATTGTACTAGGACATTCCCAATCTCTTGGGTGAAAGTAAAACAAGACTGAGGCTAACTATCATCTGGACAAGTTATTACAAGTCAAAGTGTCTCAATAGCAGAGCAAATTTCAGACACTAGTACCAACATGATTGAAGTAGCATGTGACTGAGTGGCTAAATTTGCCTTCACTCCATAAATCTGCTCTTGTCAGGGTTGAATAACAAGTCCATCAGAAGTGTTTGAGAAATTGAACATTAACTCTTGTTGCCTCAGGGAGGTTAAACAAAGTAAAGATAACTACTGGATTTTAAGAGTTGGTAATTGGTTAATTTTAATATGATGTTGACAAAGAATATTAAATGCATTGTGGATGGCTAGAAGAATGAAAAATTATACATTAGAAGAAGTACAACCAGAATATGCCCTGGAAACGAGAATAACAGGACTTCAGCTCAATTGCTCTTGACATATTACCAAGAGGAACCAGTCCCTAAAGAGGAGCGTGACTCTTCGCAAATTAGAGTATCAACAACCGCAAAAAAAAAATGCTAGATCCTCATCTAGATGGATTCATGCAGTGCCTGTAACAACGGGATAAACAGGACTGAGCTTGTTTCATTCTGTTATGCATAAAGTTGTTGTGAATTGGAACCTAACAACAAATCAATTAAATTACAGAAGTTGCTGTAGTTGTTAAATGTCGTCGAGTTACCCGTGACCCATCACGACTCTATGCATAACAGCTCTGAAACGTGTTCGAAATTGTGCCAATCTCACTGCCTCTGACAAACATATCTCCATTACCCCAGTTACAATGTCAATCTATCTCCTCCAGCATCTCCCTCTCCTGCCCTGTCTCTCCACCCTTCCAAGCATGATGTCTGTCTCCAAGGACTGGTCCTCCTGGCCATGTGCCCAAAACATATGAGATGGAGCTACAAAATCCTTGACTCCAAGGAGCAATTTGGTTTCACCATCTCCACGACAGATTTGTCTTTTCTCTTAGTGGTCCATGGTATGTTCAATACTCTTTTCCAGCACCACAACTCAAAGGCTCCTTCTTCTGTCATCCTTAGTTATTGTCCAGCAATCTAATACATAACAAGCAACTGCAAGGGCCATAGCCTGGGACAGGCATACCTTAGTCTCCAGACTGGCATTTTTGCCCTTTAGCACTCTGGAGAGGTTCCCTGACAGCAGATTTTCCTAACTGTAATTCATCTTTTAATGTCCTGACTGCTGGTGCCTGGAGTGTTGATTGCGGAACACAACAAATTACAGAAGAGAGATTATAAAATCAAATCCATTAAATCATCAACTCAATTAGGTTACAGAAGAGATTATCAAATCAGAGAGAGATTATTTTGAGTTAACCTAACCTAAATAACTCTAACACACTCTCTCTCTCTCTATCTCTCTTCTCTCTCTCTCTCTCTCTCTCTCACACACACACACACACACACACACA
>NW_006400120.1:1476900-1478957 GCF_000299155.1 Elephantulus edwardii
GGAGGGGTAGGCAGGGAGAAAAATGTAACAATGAATGAATGGAAATCCAAAGTCTCTGTAAACTTTCATTAAAATAAAATTTAAGGAGCTCTGGTGGCCGAGTGGCAAAAAAAAAAAAAAAAGGTCTGGCCCCACCTGGCTACATGCCCAAAATATGTGAGATCGAGCTTCAAACTCCTTGCCTCCAAGGAGCAACTTGGTTTTACCATTTCCAGGATAGACCTGTTTGTTTTCTTGGCAGTCCATGGTATGTCAAACACTGTTCTCCAGAACCACAATTCAAAGACATTGATTCTTTTTCTATCATTCTTAAGTCATTGTCCAACTTTCTCGTACATAGCAAGTATTTGTGAAGACCATGGCTTGGATCAGACACACCTTAGTCTGTAGAATGATATCATTGCTCTTCAGCACTCCAGAGAAGTCCCTGACAGCAGATTTTCCCAATGCAATTCATCTTTTGATTTCATGACTTCTGATGCCAAGACTGTTGATTGTGGTATCAACCAAGCAAAGCTGTTAACAATCTCAATCTCTTCTTCTCTGTCTATTATGACACTGCCAATTGGCCCAGTGGTGAGAATCTTTGTTTTCTTGATGTTGCACTTCAATCCATATTGAAGGCTGCAGTTTCTGACCTTTTGCATCAAATGTCTCAGGTCTTCCTCTGTTTCAGTAAGCAGGGTTGTGTCATCTATATAACACACATTATTGTTGAGTATCCAGTCCTGGTTTTCTATGTAAATGTACCACAGATATAATAGATTTTTGGAAATTTTGATGGCCTGGGTACAAATTTGGAATCTATAGAGATTAAGGCAGATATAAAATAGGAGTAGATATAAAAGATATGAATCAAAATATTTTTAAAATCCCAAACAAACAGTAGATGTCATCCTCTTACAAGGCCTATAAGACGCTCTGGTGACCTACAGGGTAAGGAGCTGCATTGCCAACCCACAATCAGGTGGTTCAAATCTGCCAGCTGCTCCTCAAGGGAAAGAAGGACAAAATCCTCCCATGTGACTTGTATCCTCTTTAAAATCCACTAGAGGGTCAGGTATGAGTTGCTCTGACTCAGTGGCATTGTTTGAGTTACATTTGAAGTCTACAGTCACCTTAGTCTGGAATATCAAGAGAGAGAGTATGTGGTACTTGGATTGCTCATATCATAATCAGATTCTATTTGGAAGTCTGCAGTGGATTGAATTGTGTCTCTCAAAATTGTTGGTGTTGTTTTTATGTGCCATCGAGTTTCCTGTGACCCATACCAACCCTATGTACAACAGCTCTGGATTTTGCCCTATTGTGAGGAAGTCTTATTGACTTCTACAAACCTAGTCCCATTGCCCCAGTTACTGTATCAATCCATCTCATCTGGGGTCTTCCTCTCCTGCACAATCCCTCCACCCTTTCAAGCATGATGTCCCTCTCCAAGGCCTTGTAACTTCTGGCCACATGTGCAAAGTAAATGAAACAGAGCTTCAAAATCTTTGTCTCCAAAGAGCAACTTGGTTTCACCCTTTCAAAGACAGACCGACTTGTTCTCCTGGTGGTCCATGGTGTGTTCAATATTCTCTTCTCCAGCACCACAACTCAAAGACATCAATTCTCCTTCAACCTTAGTCATTATTCAACTCTCTGATGGCAAAAATCAGGTGCACCATAGTCTCTAGACTGACAACATTGCTCTTCAGCATTCTGGAGAGGTCACTGACAGCAGACTTCTCTGCCAACAATGTTTTTGTTGTTATGTGCCGTCGATTTGCTTGCAACTCATAGTGACCCTATGTACAACCACCCTAAACTCTGCTCTGTCCTGTGCCAATCGCACCATCTCTGATACACCCATCATGATTACCCCAGTCACTGAATCAATCCACCTCATAAAGGGTCTTCCCCTCCTGTGCTGTCCCTCCACCCTACCAAGCATGATGTCCCTCTCCAAGAACCTCCTTACAAAATGTCCAAAGTATGTTAGATGGAGCCTCAGAATCCTTGCCTCCAAGGAGCCGCCCAGTTTAACCCTTTCCAGGATGAATCTGTTTGTTTTCCTA
>NW_006400120.1:1479057-1486945 GCF_000299155.1 Elephantulus edwardii
ACACACACATACACACACGTATACACACATACACATTGCCGTCAAGTCAGAACCATCTCACAGTTGACTTTCTAGTAGTTTTCCAAGGCTGTTAATGATATAGGAAAAGATTGCCCAGCTTTCTTCTGTGGAGCCAGTGGTGGATTAGAACTAGCAGAGGAAAGTTACCTTTATTTACCTCTGATCCTCTACCTTTCCCAGCATGGTATGTTTTTCCAAGTACTGGCCTTTCTTGACAATATGCCCAAAGTACATGAGGTGAAGTTTCACCATCTTTGCCTCTAAGGATGCATCCAGATTGCACTTTGAATTCATAATATCCCCAACTGGAAGCTTCCAAGAGAATGAGATCTTTGTACTACAGCTACAAGAAACTGGATTCTTCTTGTGACTTGAATGCACTTGGAAGAAGAAATTAAGCTCCAGATGAAAATACAACCTGTCTGGTACAGATGTCATCCTAAAACTCAGCAACAAGAACCCAGATACACTAATCACAAACCCTGAAATCACGGACTGTGATATAATAAATGCGGTTGCTTAAATATATATATATTCTTGTTGTAATATTATGGAGATGAAAAGGTGAGGAAAAACAGATTTGCTTTCATAGTTAAAAAGTCATTTCTACATCTGTCTTAAAATGCAATACTGTACATGGCAGGATAATATCCGTATGTATACAAGAAAGTCCAGTGAATATCACTGCCATTGAGATATAGGCACGAACAACTAGAACCAAAGAAGAGGAAATAGAAGCTTTCTACCAACTTTGCAGTCAGAGATCAATCGCACATGCAATCAAGATGGATTAGTAATAATGGGTGACTGGAATGCAAAAGTTGGAAACAGAGAAGAAGGATAAGCCGTTGGAAAACATGGATAGAATGATAGAATTTTGCACAATCAACAATTTATTCATTGCAAATACATTTTATAAGAAGTATAAACATGGGCTATGCACATGGATTTCACCTGATGGTATATATGAGATTCAGATCAATTACGTCTGTAGAAAGAACCCCTGGAAAAGCTCAATATCCACTTTGAAAACTAGGCAGGGACTGATTGTAGAACAGAGCACCAACTACTCATATGCAAGTTCAAGCTGAAGCTAAGGAAAATTAAATCCACAGGAACCAAAATATGACCTTGAGTTCATCCTGCCTGAATTGCAAAACCATCTCAGGAACAGGTTTGAGGCCTTGAACACTAATGAACAAAGACCAGATGAGTTATGGGAGGACATCAAGAATATCATCCAGGAAGAGTGTAAAAGGTCATTACAAAGACAGAGGAGGAATAAAAGACCAAAATGGATGTCAGAAGAAACTGAATATTGCACTAGAGCACCAAGAATCCAAAGTAGAGGGAAGAAATCAAGATATTAAGGAGCTGAACAGAAGATTTCAAAGGGCAGAACAGGAAGACAAAGTAAAGTATTATGAAATGTACAAAGAACTGGAGTCAGAAAGTCAAAGATGCTGAACTCTCTTGGCATTTCTTAAGCCCAGAAACTGAAGAACAAATTCAAACCTTGAGTTGCAATACTTAAGTATGCTTTGGGCAGAATATTAAATGATCCAGGAAGTATTAAAAGAAGATGGAAAGAGTATACAGAGTCATTGTACCAAAAAGAGTTGGTGGATGCAGAAGAATTCCATTAAGCAATGTGACTGTAGCAATGGGCTAAAATATATCATGGAATGACGAGGATGGCACAGGATAGGCCAAGGCTCAGATATATTGCTCAGAGACACTATGAGCCATAGTTGACTCAGTGGCACCTAATAATAATAACAACAACAACTACTAAAATAGTTCAAAGAGGACTTGAAGTCATCTCCTTAGAATAAGAACACTCACCAGTGGTCTGTGTTCCAAGCTTGTATCTCCTTCCATCAAGGTTCACTTGTGGTCTTCATCAGCCTTTCTCCAGGCCATTAACTCAGGTAAAGTATACATTGAGTCCCAGCAACATTAGGATCTTGCTCTTTTGCTGCTGAAAAGTGCCCCCCGCTCACCACCCAGTATTAACTGTGATGTCCTATTAGTTCTCATGTTCTTTTTTACTCCTTAGCCATCAATCAACACTTGCTATGCTTCTGGATTTTCAACTTGGCATGGGGCAAGTGAGCCATTGAGCTAGTATGTCTGCTTTATGCAGCTCCTTCAGATCCCAAGAGAAGGGTCCATGTTTTCTGCTACCCTTGTGAGTTAGGTCTTTCAGCAGTACACTTAGTTATCAAAACATGGGAGGAACAGAGGAATTTTCTAGAACTGGGATTGTGTGTACCCCTGTATATATCCATTCTCTTTGCAGAGATTTTGAAAGTTATGATTCCATTCTGATCGCAACTCCAGGAAGTAGCTGTATGATTAGTGATGTGTCTTAAGATCAATCAGTCCAGTCACATGCCTGTGACCACAAGACTGAGAAGCAGCTAGGCTGATACTTGAATAGACTCTGGTCTTCTGATAGCTGTCACGTTCAAGCTTCTTCCCTTCATTCTTTTACTGACTTGAAGGTTCTATGAAGGGAATCCAAACCTAGAACAATAACTAGCAACTATGACAACAAAAAAGATTAAAACTAGGACTCAACGATTTCATGTTTGTTGGGGTAATAAGGGTAAGTGCGTTAGAGACAGTGCAGTTGGCTTAGGATAGAGCAGAGTTCAGAACTGTATTGTGTAGGGTCAGTGTGAATGATAGTCTACTCGACGGCACGTAAAAAATGACATGTGTCAGATACAGCAAAAATAGCTGTATGTTTATTGCTTGTGATCTATAGCACTTTGATGACTGCAGTGTGCCTCACCAAAGTCACAGTCTGCAGGCAAAGCTCAGCAATGCAAAGAAAAGACAACAGAAGAACAGATGTGTCTTAATTGTGATGCTGACAAAAAAAAAATATTCACTATGCCATGTATAGGTCAGACGAGTGACCTTAATCAATATTGGGGGGGGGAGATAATCACAAAGCTCCTTAGAACCCAGGATAATAAGATTTCAACTTTCTTATTTTAGAAAGTCTATCACCAGGGGGAAAGAAAAAAATGTTTAGAAGAGGATAATACATTTGGGAAATAAAAGGCCAGTGAGAATGAGGGAAACCCTCACTGAGATGCATCATAGCCTGAACACTGGACAGGCTCAAACATACTAAAGATCACAGAGAGGGTGCAAGGCTGAGCAGTGTTCTGTTCTGTTATACATCAGCTTCTCATGACTCAGAGTCAACTTGACAGCAACTAACAAGATAAGGGTTGTTGTGGCGGTGGTTCTTAGATGTTGTTGAATCAGCTTGAGCTCATAGCAACCCTAGGTACAACAGAGAGAAACAGTGATTCTGCACCATCCTCACAATCATTGCTGTATTTGAGCCCTTTGCTGTAACCATTGCATCACTTCTCTCTAAAGATCTTCCCTCCTTTTTCGATGGCTTTACATATCACGATGTTATCTTCCTTCCTGGGGACATGTCCCAAGTATGTCAGACCAAGTCTTAACAACAACAACAAGAAGAAGGAACATTCTGGTTATACTTAGGAGAGATATTTGCTCCTTCTTTGGGCAGTTCATGTTATGTTAAATATTCTTTTCCAACATTATCATTCAAAGGTGTCAGTTTTTCACTCTCTTCCAAATTCCTTATTCAGCTTTCACAAACTTAAGAGCTGATTGCACAATACCAAGGCTTTGATCAGGCACACATTAGTCCTCTAAGTGATACCTATGCTTTTATTTAAATAATTTTAATGAACATTTACAGAGAATTTGCATTTCCATTCATTCATTGCTGCACTTCTCTACCCGCCCAGCCCTCTTCCCCCGCCCCCCAGTTTGCTGCTCTCTTCCAAAAGTAAAAGAAAGACTCCCTCCCTGGTACACAATCCCCCCCGCACCCCTCCCACTGCCCCAAGTACATTCCACTATGCAACCTTAATTGTGGACTCTTGTGATAACCATAATACCCTATCATACATTGCTTTTAAATTATTCAGTCCCTCATCTGTTTCAGTGCAGTATACACAATTTATCCAGTTTTTCTCAGCTTTTTAAAAAACACTTCAAAGAGGTAGTTTGCAGCATCATCTTTTTCCAGTGCAGTAGTATGTAATTTGATGTCTTTTAAAAAAAGTTTAGATGCATATTTAATAATTGATTTGTCACTAAAATCCAGAATGACCAGAAGAACACACAAAAAATTAAAAAACCCCTAATATATGAGACAATAATTTTTTTAAAAAAATAATAGTTTAATCTAGAAAAGGTAAAAATAATACAATGGATGAGGTAAGACTCTTAACTAAGTGCAAAGTGTCAGCATATAACCTGCATGTGAGGTTTAAATATTCAAAAATCCATTTCAGAAACTGAGAGTAGATTGATTTCTCAATTGCTGCTTCAAAGAGATTGTGGATCCAAGTTATATCGCTGACAACTTCAAAGTGCTTTCCACTTAGCATGATGATTTTGTATTGGTCCAGTGGTAGAATTTTTGTTTTCTTTATATTGAGGCATATTACTGAAGGTGGTAGTTTTAGGGCTTCATTAGTGCTTTAAGTTGTCTTTGCTTTCATCCAGCAGACAGATTGAATAGGTAAGATGAAGGGGTTCAAGCCTGATGCACACCATTTCTGATTTTAAACATCACAATATCCTCTTATTCTGTTCAAACAACTGCTTGTCTTGGTCAGAATAAAAGTTCTACCTGGGCGCGATGAAGTGTTCTGGAATTCTCGTTCTTGGACATGGTATCCATAATTGGTTGTGGTTCAGTTAAATGCCTTAAGACAAAGGTAAATATCTTGCTGATATCTTCTGCTTTTAGCCAAGGTACATCAGACATGAGCAGTCTTTATCCTTATCCATGTCCTCTTCTGAGTCCAGCTTGAATTTCTAGCAGTTTCCTGTTGAGGTTCTGCTGCAAGAGTTATTTGGATACATTTGGCAAAATTTTACTTTTTATTTCTTTACTAATATCACTGTGATGTTAGTAAAATAAATCAACACGTAAACCCACTGGTGCTGAGTCAGTTCTGACTCATGGCAACGCTCTATTGAGTTTTTGATGCTGTACATGTTTGTAAAATCTTTTCTCCCATTGATTTGAACTTCCAACCTTTCTAGCAGCAGCCCTACACATAGTGCACTCTGTCCCCAGGGCCCCTGGATATTAGTTATGTTAGTGAATACTTTCTCATTCCCTATATCACCTCTTTGGAATACACACAAATACAGATCTTTTCCAGTTGTTTGGCCAGCTATCTTGCAAACTTCTTGATAAATACAAGTGAATGTTTTCAGCTGCAGGATCATTATTATGCCCCATATAATGAAGAGAACTAACAGGTCTGTCCTGGAGAGGGTAAAACTGAACTGCTCCTTGGAGGCAAATATTTTGTGACTCTGTCTCACATATTTTGGGCATGTACTCAGTAGGGACAAGTCCCTTCATGCTTGGAAGGATCAAGGGACAGCGCAAGAGAGGAAGACCCTGGATGAGATGTATTGACACAACAACTGGGGTAATGAGGGGAGGTGTGTAAGAGTCAATGAGATTGGCTCAGGATAGAGCAGGGTCCAGAGCTATTGTGTATAGGGTCTCTATGAGTCATAGTCAACTCAATAGCACATAACAACAACAATAATGACAGAATTGGAGTTTCAGAACACTTACATGACTTGCTCAAAGTTACATAGCTTGATAGGAACAGATCTTATTTTTCTATCTGTGTCTCAAACCATGGAATTTTTTGAATTTTTTATTAATTTCAATGAAAATTTACAGAGATTTTGGATTTCCATTCATTCATTGTTGCACTTTTCTCCTCTCCCAACCCTCCCCCCCTAGTACACTACCCTCTTGGAAAAGTAAAATTCTTTCATTGTTTTACAAACCCTCCTCCCAGGCCCACTCTACTATACGGCCTTCACTCTGGACTCCTGTCATGACAATTATACCTAATAATTTTCCCTCTTAAACAGTTTTCTCCCTCATCTGTTTCAGTGCAATAACACATTATTTAACCAATCTTTCTCAGTCTCCCCCTAACCCTGAGGTCAGTTCTGTTTTACAACAGTGGCACCATGCAGTATTTGTCCTTTCGTGACTGAGATACTTCACTCAGCATAATATCCTCTAGGGTCACCCATTTTGAATAATATTGCATGAGTTCCTTGTTTTTCAATGCAGCATAGTATTCCATTGTGTGAATATACCACAGCTTCTCTATCCATTTGTTTGTTGATGGGCACTTAGGTTGCTTCCAACTCCTTGCTATTGCAAACAAAGCCACGATAAACATGGGTGTGCATATATTTGCTTAGGTGGTAGTTATGGTCTCTTTGGGGTATATTCCCAGTAGTGCAATTGCTGGGTCGAATGGTATCTCTATTTGCAACTTTTTGAGAAAGCGCCACACTGCTTTCCACAGTGGTTGCACCATTTTGTACTCCCACCAACAGTGAATAAGGGTTCTAGTCTCTCCACAACCTCACCAGCATTTGTTGCTTGCTGTTCTGTTAAATTTTGCTATTCTGACTGATGTGAGATGATATCTCATAGTTGTTTTGCTCAAACCATGGAATTTGCTAGTGTCCTCCCACCAAGAAGTGTGAACAAAAGGCGTTGTCAACAAAATTGTGAGCAAGAAGGATCAAAGTTCTGTGTTTTGAGTTCTAACTGTGGTTCTCTTTGCATGTCTGAACTGGGCACAAATCTTTTAATCCTTGGGTTTGTTGACTTCTTATTATAAAATGGGATTAGTACAGTCTGGTCTGAGATCTCACAGGAGGGAAGCTAGTCTAGCCAGACTCTAAGCTGGAGAGCATTAGGTAAAGACAAAGCATCATGCGTGGCATTAGCATCCTGACATCCATGTGAGCACCCCCCGGGCTCTTCTCTGCTTACCGTAATCCTTCCCTGACTGCCAGGTCAGCTTGGTTAAGAAGAGCTTTGGACCTGGAGAATGCATCCATGAAGATATCTACACTTCCTCACCTAGTGAAAACTTCCTGAGTGAAATCAGGCTGCCCTTTACAGAGCAGATGCTCAAGCACTCTCTCATTGGCTGCCAAGCCGGAATCACTCACAACCTCCCCTGCCCTAGAGCAAATGAGACTCATAGAGGGCTGACTGAGCTGCAGCTGATGACCCAGATGAAATGGATATGCTTTGTGCCCAAGGTCACAGCTATCTTGAGAGCTGACATTTACAGAATCCCTACAATTGAGCAAGTGCAGTAAATATATTCCTCAACATCATGATAGCCTTGTGAAATGAACTTGTCAGCCCCATTTTCTATGCTGGCCTTCCTATCTTGTCATGCAGTCCATGTGACCCTAGCTAGTTCCAACATCTGCCTTTTATGAAGGCTCCTTTCCATCAATCATCAGAACAATTCCAGACTGAAAGCACCAACCTGCCCAGGAGAAGAAGTCTTATGAGCACTCCGCACTGGACCTGGCCTGGGACCAGTTCTTGCCCTTATATGTTTTGGTTTGGTTTGTTCCTCTGACAGTTTATTAATGTCTTTGCTACTGTTAATATTTATTCAGTCCTTGTTGTTGTTGTTATGTGCCGAGAGTCACTTGCAATTGATGGTGACCCTATACACAATATCTCTGAACCCTGTACTATCTTAAGCCAATTTCATCATCTCTGACATACCTACTCCTATTATCTCAGTCACTCTGTCAGTCCATCTCATCCAAGATCTTCCTCTCCTGCACCATCCCTCTACCCTTTCAAGCATGATGTCCTTCTCCAAGGTCTGGCCCCACCTGGCCCTTTAGAGTAGTGAGAGAAGATCTTCACCCTGAAACCCACAGCGTCCCTTTTCAGCAGGAAGTAGCTAAGAGAATACGCCATCCCCTTTTC
>NW_006400120.1:1490700-1510400 GCF_000299155.1 Elephantulus edwardii
GTTAGATGGAGCCTCAGAATCCTTGCCTCCAAGGAGCCGCCCAGTTTAACCCTTTCCAGGATGAATCTGTTTGTTTTCCTAGCAGTCCATGGTACCCTGATACTCTTCTCCAGCATTGCAGAATTAGACATTGTAAATCCTAGTTCTGTTCAGAGGTTTTAATCCCATTTGGTAATAGAGGACTTCTGTTATGTTAATGAGCCTCTATTAATGCAGATTGTATCTTGAGTCAATCTCTTTTAAGAGATTAAGGAAGCAGTTTAAGCAAGGAAGCAAGATGGGGAAGGAAGATACCAGAGCACATGTGAAGATCACCAGGAAGTCAAGAAACAGATGCTAAAAAAGCAAATGTCTTTCCCCCAAGCCAATAGATAAAGAAAGCCTTCCACTAGGGCCAACTCCATGAACTGGGGAGTTGCACTGTCTCTAAGACATATATGTTGTTCTGATAGTTGTAAGTCCCTAAGTGGTATAATAAGATTGTGCTTGACTGCTAACTTGTTTGGCCTAATCTGTAGGGAGTTGTGCTGCTAAACCAAAGGCCACACCTCTGTGGCAGTTCAAACCCACTAGTGGCTCCGAGAGGAGGATGGACAATCTCCTTCTAAGCAATTCACCATCTTAGAGGTGCAACAGAAGGTCAGCCATGAGTCGGTTCTGACTCATTGGCAATGAATGAGTGCTAACCTACAAGATTGTCAGTTCAAACCTGACCAGAGGTCCCTTAAGAGAAAAGCCTAGGTATTTGTTTCTGAAAGTCCATAGCCATGAAAACCATTTGCAAGGCCTGAGGGGGCCAGAGCCAGAGTGAACTCTATGGCAACCCGCAAACAGCAACAACTGTACCAAAAGCGAAATCTTGTTGTTGTTATGTGCCGTCAAGTTGCCTGCAACTCATAGCAACCCTATGTACAACAGCCCTAAACCATTCTCTATCCTGTGCCAATCTCACTGTTTCTTATACACCCACCCCGATTACGCTAGTCACTGAATCAATTCACCTCATAGAGGGTCTTCCTTTCCTGTGTCGTCCCTCCACCCTCCCAAGCATGATGTCTCTCTGCAAGGACTGGTCCCTCCTTACAACATGTCCAAAGTATGTCAGACAAAGCCTCAGAATCCTTACTTCCAAGGAGCTGTCTGGTTTAACCCTCTCCAGGATGAGCCTGCTTGTTCTCTTAACACTCCATGGTACTCTCAATACTCTTCTCCAGCACCACAGCTCAAAGGCACCTTCTATCCTTCCTAGTCATTGTCCAACTCTCTGATGCATAACAAGTGATTGCAAAGACTATGGCCTGTATCAGACACACTTTAGTCTCCAGAGTGACACCATTGCTCTTCAGTACTTTGGAGAGGTCCCTAACAGCAGACTTTCCCATGGCAATACATCTTTTAATTTCCTGCCTGCTGGTGCCAAGAGTGTTGACTGTGGACTCCTGTCAAATCTAGTCTGACTCACAGTGACACCCTCCTCCACGCTGGGTTTCTGAGGCTGTAAATCTTTACAGGAGACTACCTCACCTTTTGCGCGTGAAGCAGCTGATGGATTCGAACTGCTGACCCTTCAGTTAGCAGCCCATCACATATCAAACTAAGACCCCAGAACTCCTTAACAACAGTGATATGATGCTACAAAGTGGATTACAGCACTTACTCTACCAAAATAGAGTCCGATTTTCCAACCAGTCTTGTAATCATAACCACTTTCCCATCAGGGATATCTTAAACTAGAAATGTCCACAAATGGCACAGCCTGGCTCAGGGAGAGAGAAGAAATAATCAGCATCTAATTTTGCCTTTGGGCTGATCTTGCATTTTTTTCTGAGAGAAGCATTTTGTTACACTGAAGGGTTTCCCTTCACTTGGAGGCATTACCCTCGTCAACCTTTTGGCGAGGTGTGGGAGACCAACGGCTGCATTGATGCATGCCTCTTCTGTTCCTCCTGCTTTTGAAAAGACTCCTCCTTCCAGTGTTGGAGCTCTTTGCCGAAGGGAAGGGTTCTCTGTGGAGATGCAGAGAAAACAACTTGAAAGGCAGACCACAACTCAGCTCCTGTGGACTTGCTGTTGGTATTGTGCTGGTGGTGGTAGTGGTTATTTTTGGGACAAAGGTGTTAGTTACTGTAGGGATGTTATTTGAGGACGCGTAAAGCTCTTGTCAGAGAGTTTTTCCACTGGCAGATACAGGAGACACTTACTTGCCTAAAGTATGTCTGAGACTCACTGTTCATACCTTTCTAGGCCTATCATCCCCAATCCTGGCCATTGTCAGACTGACCCTGTAGGAACTGCATACTTGCAAGTGGTTCAAAACGGAGAGAGGAGTGGAATTTAGTAATGAACCCCAAACAGAAAATCAAAAGAATATTTCAGCAGCCACAATATTTCCCTGTTTAGAGAATCAGTGTCTCCTCCTAGACCACAAATAACAAAAATTAAAGGATTTTGTTTACTTAAGAGTAGGAGCAAGAAGGTCACAATTTCATGTTTGAGAAAGGAGAGAGGCAAAGAAAAGGGGTTGGAAGTGCCAGTGGTGTACCATGAAATAAAAAGCAGATGGGTCCTGCCAAATCTGCAGGAGGCTGATAAAGGTTAGAAGCCTTGTTGGCAAATCTGTTAAGTAGAGAATATGGCTCTGTCACTGGAACAGGGAGACAGAGGCATCTGTCTAGGGGATTGACTGGTTGATTGCAGATGCTCAAGTCCAAGACCCGTCCTCCTTGAGCAGGGTGGGAAGTAGAGGCCAGGTCCCTCCGGTCAGGATCGATGTTGCTCCTTCAACTCCAGGTTTCACCCTTTTCTCACCATTGTATGTCCAGGAAGTTCCCTCAGGGACTGAGGCCTCTCCCAGATGGAAAGCTGAGATGTAAAGGGAATCCAGACCCAGTTCTCAAATTTATTAAGTATCAATATTTCTCTCAGACTCAGGGTCTCAGCCACAAACCCAAGAGAACCCTCTGCTAAGACTTCAGTTCCATTGGCTGGTCAGAGCTGTTTTATCTCCTGCTCCCACTCAGATTCAGGCCCTGCAGGTTGTTCTGTCCAACCTCAAAGACTGTGTGAGAATGTTGAGGGGTCTGAGAGTCACAACCACTGGAGTGACCAGCAGGAATCTGGCTGAGGGAGCAATGGCACCTATATACACAGCATGGGTGACACTCAGCTCAGTCTTGCTCGTTCACCTGAGCCCCAAGGGCCTGGCCTCCATCACTCCCAGCTGGGCCCTCAGCCAGAAGGGGAGGAGTTGGCCTTGTGGCTGACCAATGTTCAAAGAAAGGGAAACAGGAGGGGGGTGAGAGAGAGAGTGAGTTTACTTTCAAACACTCTCAATAAGCATGTCCTGTAACAAAGCGTGCAATCCTGGGAAGTCCAGTCAAACACACAGGTACTAGTGGAAAGGTGAGTGTTTTTCTGCCCCACTGCCCTCCAGAGGGCTTTGAAAAATGAGGACTGATGTTGCAGCAAAGTCTGGAGAATGGAGAGGCTAGGGGGAAATCTCAGAGGCCTGGGATTCTGTTTTGAACAGAGACCACAGTGGCCCCAGCTAGTGCCCACTGTGGAAAGGCTAACCCTTTTGCTGTTTTCTCCTGATGGAAGGAGGCAAAGCACAAAGATGCTTCTACTCAGAGGAGTCAGGCTTTGGAGAATTCCTTCAGTGGTAAAGCCCTTTCTAGGACTATTATCTTGGGAACAGAGAGTAATGAGTTCCAGTTGGCCTCAAAAGATTCCAAATTATGCTTGCCATAGGAAAGCCTGGTTCCCCCATGTGGACCCCCACTCTGAACAGTCCGATAGCACTTTGGGGATCGTACATGGTGAACGTGCTCAGCCACTAACGTCGTTTGGTCGTTTGAGTTCACCCAGAGATGACTGGAAACAAGACTTGGTTATCAACTTCCAAAAAATATGTCAGCCACTGGAGACCTGCTGGAGCGTCATTTCTACTCAGACACACAAGGCGTTTTCATGAGTCAGAATCAGCTTGAAGGCAGTTGGTGAGACAGCACTTCTGTCGGGACTTTGTTGCTGAGTATCATCAAGTCAGCTCCAAATCCTGCCCGGTCCTGCTCCATCTTCCCTCTCTCTGCTGTGCGTATTGTTGAGGTCACTGTGTCATTCTGTCTCCTTGAGGGTCTCTCCTTCACCAGCCTTCCACTTTTCCAAGCATGCTGTCCTTCTCCAGGTACTGGCCTCTCCTGATAACAGCGTCCAAGGTATAAGAGATCACTTGGTCTCCCTCGATTTAATTTCCTTCTTTCTCCCCCTGCAACCAAGATGCTCCTTAAAGACAAGGATGGTGAAACTGTCTCACAGAGTTTGGGCAAGTTGCCAGGAGAGGCCAGTCCTTGGAAAAAGACATCATGCTGGGAAGGGTGGAAGGTCAGTGGAAGAGAGAAAGACCTTCAAGAAGATACAGATTGAGTGGGTAAAGGAAATGAGAAGGATCTGGCTGGGGTCTGGAAAGGCAGGGTAATGGTGGGCATAGTTCAATGGTGATAAAAACCTAATGAATAGGAATGATTGTATGAAACACAAAGTGAATGAAGGATAGTGTGAAACAGCATATACGAACTTTGTTGACAAACCAATATAATATAATTTTTTTTTTAAAAAAAGAAGATAGTGTGCTTACAGCAATGGCAGAGATTGTGAGGATGGTGAGAAAAGGACAAGGGTGTGATCAGTTGTTCATAGCTCGTGAGCTGTAGCAAACTTGCTGGCCCTTAATAAGAACACTAATTCTCCTTTCATTTTGTTTTGCCAAGTGTGTGTCATTCCCTTGCCCAGAAAACAGAGTGGTTCTCACTATCGATAGGATTCAGGCCAAACTTTTAGACTTGACCTTGCCTGAGTTGAAGTTGCAATATCTAACAGTTGGTTGTGGGATCAGAATGAACCCATTGGCCTTTGCCAGTGCCTGGATTTCCTAGGAGTTGGTGGGTTGCTTTTTTCTAGAAGCCTGAGAGTTTCCATTTCCTTCCCAAATCAGTTTTTGTCCTATTATAGACTAAGCGGCTCTCCTTCTGTCCCCTCAGATGTGTGAGTGACCCTTCCTCTGGGCCCCAACACTCACCTTTGGAACTTTCTGAAAGGACACATGTCCTCCTGCTCTTGGTGAGTGAATTGTCTTGTCTGCCTTATCCTCATAAACTGAGCTACAATAAAATTCCTCTGTACACAGATAACTTATTAACAGTGGTCTGTACCTTTTACCAGCTTGTAAACGAATGACTGGTTAGCAGCAGAACACTGTCCCTGTCAGTGTAGGAATTGTTGATAGGAACGTCACTTTAGATCATTTGCCTCCTAAGATTTCACAACAAAGATGTGGCAGCCGCCATCCAGGAGTGTTGGTGAGGTGTCTAACTGCAGAAGGGCCTCAGGTGAGAGACGCCAATGCCTTTTTCCGTTCTCTGTCCATTGGGTTCTCTCTTTTCACTTCGGTTTTCTGGGATTAGGAATGAGTAAGTTGTGTCCAATTGGGTTACAATGATTGCCCCAAGCTTTCTGAAAAGGTCAGCGTTTTAACACAAGATGGGAAGTGAGATGAGGTATGACTCCTGGGAGACCTACTCAAGACAGAGTTTAAGAAAGTATGAACCTGGCTTGAGGTTGGCGATCAAAGGTCAGTGTGATAAAACTCTGGTGGAATCATGTGACAGTGTGCTGACTAGTCCTCCAGTGCGGGCGAAGAGGTGCTGGGGACATTGGCAGACCTCACTGGAAGGCAGAGACAAGTGGCCTGTGTACTCTGAGGAAAGCCAGGCCAGGTGATTTAGGCAGCCATTCCAGTGTAGTAAGGGGCAAGCACAATGGAAGAAAGAAAACAATAAAGACTTTAGGCAGTGATAGAAGGAACAAGGAGGAAAACATAGGAGATGTGGAAATACAAGTTAAGAAATGGGCCCAGATACCAGCACAGGCCTGACACTGAGTTCTTAGTACAGATGCTCAATGGGACAGGTCACCTCCTTGCTAACCCAGCCATGCGTCTCTGCCTCTCTGGATGGAAGCTGCATGAAACAACAAATTATGCTGGCTTCATAATGAACAGGGCAACACAGTCCAGAAATTTTCCTTAGTATTTACTTAGTATGGCTATTGCAACAATGCCACAAACGGATACCATTAACAATCAGAATTCTTTCCTTGTTTGCTGCTGTTGCTGTTAGGGGCCATCAATTTCATTCTCACTCTGTGAATAACATTTTTCAGTCCTTACAATTGTGGCTGTGTTTGAGCTCAGTGCTGCAGCTGTGGAGTCAATTCATCTCATAGAGAATCTCCCTCTTTTTTGATGATCATTTGATGATTATCATCAAGCATGGTTTCCTTCTCCAGTGACCAGCCCCTCCTAAAAAGTTGTCTAAAGCACATTAGACCGAGTCTCTTCATCTTTGTTTCTAGAGGCCATTCTGGCTGCACTCCTTCTTAGACAGGTTTGTTTGTGCTTCTGGCAGTCTGGGGTTCATAGAATATCCTTCAGCAACGTCATAATTCAAGGGCACCAATTTATCCTCCATTTCCCTTACTTACTGTCCAGCTTTCTCATGCATGTGAGATGACTGGAAATACTACAGCTTGGATCACATGCTCAAAGTGACTCCTTTGCTCTTTGACACTTTAAAGGCCTCTTTTGCAGCAGGCACGCCCGATGCAATATGTCATTTGATTTCCTGGCTGCTGTTTCCACAAGTGACATGGAATCCTTCACATTTTCATCTTTAGCATTAGTGGTTGGTGCATGAGTTTGAATGTTGGTCATAATAACTGATCTCCTTTGCGTGGGCACAGCATTATTATATATCTCTATATCTATCTATCTATATCTCACTGTGTGGCATTTCAGAAGAGAGCTTGCAATGGGCCTTTTTGATGATGAATGAGATGTCTTTCCTCTTTGTCATTTCCAGGCTATATAATTAGTATCCCTAGGAGTTACACTTGACTCAAAAGCACCTAACAACAGTAACAACAAAGTATGGAAAAATATTTTTTCCTCCCTGCATTGTTTCTGTTACAGCCACACTCAGTGACTAAGTTAGGTGATTTACTTGCTAAGAAAATAGGCAAAGGCATATCAGCCTGCAACGTGCACTTGGAGGAGAGAAGAGCATGCAGTAATAGGAAGGGCCTAAATGTGCTCCTGTGGGCACTGTGAGAGCCCTGCCAAAGGGTGCAGCTAATAGTGTGGAGGGAGGGAACAACATTCCAGAGAAGTTGTCATTGTCAGGTGCCATCGAATGGAGTATGACTCATAGAGACCCTAAGAACTACAAATCTGATCCCTGTCCTATCCAGGGAAGTTGAGTAAGTTCAAAATTTGCTATTAGAATTGAAATGACTTTAAAAAAAGAAAAAAGAATTGAAATGACCAATGAGAATCCATACAGAAAAGCTCAGTCACAGACTGCATTGTCAAGGTCTAGGGCATTGCTTAAAGGCAAGCCCTCAGCCAAGGCACGGTGCTGGAGTTCTTTGGAGCCTGAATCGCTCACTTTCTCTCCGTGTGCAGAAAGGGATATATGAGCCCAGTGAGACAAGGGGAATGTTTTTGCCTTGGGTTTGTGCATAGACTCCCCACGTCTGTGTTCCTGCAACCACTCAACCCACCGGAGGTGGAGAACGCTTTAGAGCTTCTTCCCAAATAGAAAGAAGTTGGGGCTGCTTTGCAGGAAAGCCGTTTAGCAGAATGGCATAGCATCCAGAGAGAGACACTCATTTCACGCTCTGTACTTGTTATGTAACTCAGGTGTCAAGTGTCACTGTAGATAATCAAGTAGGCACAAAGGGTAGAAATGAGGACATGGGATGGGAAAATAGTGACCCTGTGACCCTTTGCCCACTTTGTTATTGTTGGTGGGTGATGCTTAGATTTTCAACTCATTGAGACTCCCGGTGGCCAGGAAGAATTGCCCCAGAGGGTGGTTTAGGCTGCAGTATTTCTAGGAGCTGAGCAACAGGTCTTTGTCTTACAAAACTGCTGAGTGTGTTCAAACCCTTTGGTTAGTAACCTAGCACTTAACCATTGCACCACCAGGACTCCTTCTCATCTTGAAGACTCTGAGATGCTTTCACCGAAGGAGGAGGCTGTGCCGGTGCGGAGGATGGCTCTTGTGGCCTAGTTGAGCTCCCAAAGCACCAGCCTCTGAAATCTTTCAGTCCCAGGGACAGCAGGGCTAGCCCAGGCTACCTCCAGAGCCCCAGGAAACCAGAAGAAATTCAGGGAAGTCACCCTCATCCTCCTGCAGAGGCTCAGCCTGGGAACAGCATCAGGCCACTTCTACTGCTAATGACTGGTCTCTGGACATTTTTCTCGTACTTATATACCCCCAGAGAGGAGCAGAGTTCTGCCACTAAGGTTTCTGTTTCCAGAGTTTGGGTGAGAAAGCCACACCTTCCAGGCCTTGCCAGACGTGGTTTTCCAGAGACATTTGTTACTGAGGTGTCAACTAGAAGAGAATCTTCATCATGTTTTTCGTTCTTTGTCTTCTTGTTCAGGTGTGGTTTTGGGGAATTCAGGGCAAAAAAAAGAAAAAGCAAGCAAAGCTCTAGACTCTGTAACTCCCCCTGGTGATGTGGAACAGTAACCACGCATTCGCCCTCGCTTGCTCCTCCCATCCACACTACTGCTTTGGGGATAATTCCTTTTATTTTATTTTGTCCCACACAGTGTTCCTTTGCCAAGACTGAAGCACATTTCATTTAAATACCCATCCCAGGGTCCCCTGGGAGTTAAGGGGTGGGAAGGGAAGGGGGGGACCCAGAGTAGAGACTATCAAGTAGCAGCTGGTCTAATTATTTCACAAGAAGTTCTGAATTCCCAGGGACATTATAGGACAGACACTCATGACAGAGCCCAGAGTGATGTCCTTACTGTTTATAATGTTAAACTATGGCTCACTCACTTGTTTTATATTCTCTCCATGAGGGATGATTGAGCACCACAAGTGTATCAGGCTGGATGCCGACAGCACAATGATGAAGGAAGACAAGCATTCAGAGCAATATGGGGAAAAGCAGTGCCATAAATTCTACAGTGCTGAGGGACACTCGGGCAGTGGACCCGCATGAGATGGTCCCGGTGCATGACTTGACTGAGAATCTCTATGGAGTTGATGCTTGGAGGGAATCTGGACAATGGTACTAGGTAGCATGTTCCTGAAAAGCACAGCCTACAGCAAACACACAGAGGAAGTGTGGTGAGAAATCAGGAAACTGGGGTTCCAAATGTCTTGGAACCCTGATTTTGTGGTCTGGAAGCAGTAAGACCTAGGGCAGGAAAGAAACTGAAGTAATATTGCAAAGATTCTAGACAGGAGAGATACACAGTCAGATCTGAAGTTGCAGAATGACCGTTCTGTCTGAGACTCAAGAATAGTTTTGCGTGGACAAGACTGGAGTCAGGAGAATGCCTGGGAGGGTCAGAGGTAGCCTATCTCAATGGAATATTCTAGAAATAATGTTTCTCAGAAGTCTCTTTCACTTTACCTGCCTTTCTCTGACTTCCTTTCAGAAATGAGGACATACCTGTGACAAGAGTTCTGGTGAAAATCATTCATTCATTTATTGCATCTCTTTGAACTGTCAGTGACAATAATGTCTATGTTTATAGCCAACATCTTATAAAATCATCTTATAAATAATTCCTTGTGATAACAGCTGGATTCTGTCCAAAAGAAGGTCAGCCAAAGAAAGGAAGTCTGTCAAGGATATGAGTTGATATAGTGACTGCAACTGTAGCAATGGATTTGAGCATGGGGGGGATTGTGAGGGGGGGTACAGGATTAGAGGAGGTTCTGAAATGTTGCTTCTAGGGTCACTGTGAGTTGGAGCTGACTGGTTGATACCTAACAATGCTATTTGTCCAATAATCAGACCTGCTTCTTTCTATCATCAAACTCAGAGACACACACCTGCCCAGTGTTTTCCCTTCCAGCCTCTGTTGGGTAGACCGTTCATCTTTGATTATGAATGAGCAGAGACACGGCTGTCAAAATGTTATAGCAATGAGTGGCGGGCACAATAAGGTCGGGTGGACCTGACTTCACCTGGGAAAAAAATCACTGATAACTGAGGACGTTGTTCATTTCTCTTTACTGTAATTGTTATTGTTGATTGCTGTCGAGCACGAATCATAGCAACCCTATGAACAGAAGACCTGAAACCCGTTCTACAACTATCATCATTTCTCCAAGTTCATAGTGTTTCCAGAGGCATATTGTTTAGGAAGTGGGTGCCACTCCTGCTTCCAAACCTGTCTTACTATAGTAGTGGACACAAACTTTATTTCAAAGGGGAAAAAATTGTTCAATTCTTTAAACAAAAACCAATGTGAGTTTTAAATTCTCAGGGAGCTCCAGTGGCCTAATGGTAAGAACTTGTGCTGCAATCACAAAAGCACACCATTCAAATCCACCAGCTGCTCCGCAGAAGGATGGGCAGTCTCCTCCCTTGCAATTAAGTGCCTCTGAAAAGCTGCTGGAGGGTCAATTATGGGTGTGTTCTGACTCATTGGTCCTCAACAACAACTGTTCACAAGAGGGGAAATTATAGAGGAAATGGCCTGACACTCATTAGCTATGTGACACAGGAATCACTCTCAGTCCTTTGGCTGCCACCTGTAAATTGGGATAATCATATTGCCCATGTGATAGAGTTGTCAATTAGAAGTATTAGGTGACTTAGGCAAAAGGCATTTAAAATGGTGCTTGAGATTTAGAACCAATACCACTGACGTCAAATTAATTGTGCTCATAGCATTTCTGCATCGTTTCTTTTTTTTTTTAATATTTTTTCCCTTTAATTGTGATTTTAACAAAAGTTTACAGAAAAGTTAGACTTTCATTCATTCATTTTTGCACATTTTTACCTCCCCCATCCCCCACCCCAGTCCTCTTTGCAATGTACCTCTTATTCTGGGCTGCTGTCGTGTATAAAATCCATCAAGTTTTTGAGGCTGCAAATCTTTACAGGAGGATATCGCCCATCTGTCTCCCATGAAACTGCTGATGGACTTGAATCACTAACATTTAGGGAAAAAAATCCAACACATATAATCTATGCGTCCAGAGCTCCTTGATATTTAAGAAGTGCTTGGTAAATTTGGCTGCGTTTCTAACCCAAGAGCAAGGGGTTTGATTCCATCAGCTGTTTTCCTTGAGGGGAAAAATGGACAAACTCCTATGAAAATCCACCAAAGGGTGAGCTATGAATTGGTTCGGACTCCATGGCAATGAGAGAGAGAGGGAGAGGAAGAGCAGAGAGGGGAGGGAGAGGAAAGGGGAGAGAGTGGGGAAAGGGGGAAAGGGGGGAGAGAGAGAGAAGTGTTAAGTCTAATGAAGAAGCTAAAAGATTAGTGAAAGGCAGTATTGAAGGTCAGCTCAGTTGATTTGCAGAAGTGTGACGTATCCATTATCTCTTGTGTGTCTTCTTTGATTATTAGTTGAGGCTTATTTCATACCCAATAAGTAAAACAAACAAAAAAACAAACTCCTCCCAGCTAAAGGTGCAAGACAAGAAGAGTTAGATCCAGTCAGGTATATTATTTCTCCCCCTTTCTCCAGGCTCTGTATATTGTTGTTGTTAGGTAATGCTGAGTCTACTAAGAAGTTCATTATTGCAGTCACTGTGTCAAATAAGTGTATTTAGCTTGAGAGTGGGGCATCTGCCGCTGTATTTAGAGGGGCGTGGCTATGACCATGCCTACGTGATGAGCACACACCAGTCAATGTCTCCTTATGTGGCTTTCCCATGTGGACTGTGACTGAGCACTCATAGTAAGCCTGGGACGCAGAGCTTCCTAGGCCGTGTCCTGATGGGCTATCTGGCTGATGTAAGCTAAACTGTTTGTTCACCTTCAAACCAGCCGTTTAAAAAATAAATAAGACATGTTGATCTTTTGTGTCATGGTTAAACAAATGAGGCGACCCTGAAATGAATTTCAAACAAAGAGGAACAGGAGGAAGTATCAGAAGGCCTGCTGCTGAAATTAGCTGGGCCTGGAAAGCAAAGTGGCTTCATTGTGAAGCTTCCAAGATGCAGAGAAATCCTTCTTGTTTCAGGGGACCTTGGTGGCAGGAGATTAAGGAGGCAGCATGCCAGGCTAGGCCGAAAGGGGCAGCTGATAAAATGGGCCAGAGTCCAGCTGAGCTGTCAAGAGAAGGGGAATGGGGGAAGATGATTAAGAATATTGAGAAAGAGACTGGAAGGGTTGTTGACCTGTTGATTCATGTCCTGTAACCTTCATCCCAGATGTATCAACTCCTTGACTTTCAAGGCCCAGATGAGGAAGCAAGGTTGGATTCATGTTGACTCTCCATGAGTTTCCCCCAATCCTAACCCCACCCCTCTCCTCCAGCTCGCTCTCTTTTGCTGCTTCTGCTTCTCCTTCCTCCAGGCAAACTGAGAAGCTGCTCCAGGGGGAAAAGCCCTGCAGAGAGGCTCAGCAAATCTGCTTTGAGTCTGCTTACCTGGACAAGTGGTTTAACCTTCCTGGACACAGTTTTCTTTCCCACAGGCCCGCCTTGTTGCTTGGACTTGTGGAAGTCACAGATGCTTCACGCTGAAAGAGGTTTTAGGAATCACCTCTGAATTGTTAGCTGCCATGTAGTCAACCCCGACTAATGGGGACCCTGTGCTCAAGGGAATGAAATACTGTCCCACCCAAAGGCATCTCCATGACGACCTGCAGAGTCACTGAGTTATCACTGCCGGTTCAGAACCATAACAACACACCGGCCTCCACCGAAAGTGGGTGGTGGCTGCACACGAACTGCATTGGCTGGGATTTGAATTTGCGTCTCCCACACGAAAGGCAAGAATTCTGCCACCCAACCACATCTGTACCCAAACAATCTCCTTATAAGAATCTATTGTGGTTGTTGTGTACCATTGTTAGAACTGACCCATAGCTGACTCTCCAGTGGGTTTTTGGAGGCAGTAAATTGCACAGGAGGAGATTGTCTATCCTTCACTGCAGCAGCTGGTGGATTCAAACCGTGTCCCTTTGGGATTGCAGCGCAGCTTCTTATCACTGGGCCACTAGAGGTCCTTTTAGGAAATCTAGCCAATCTAACTAACTCTTGCCAATGTAACTAAAAATCTAAGTCTCAAAAGTTAAGTGACTTAAATTGCAAAGAACCTAAAGCCTAGGTGATTCTCACCTCTCACCTGGGGCTCAGTTAACAATACTTCAAGCTTTAGAATGCTCATATTAATTTCTGACACCAACCTTATGCAGTAAAGATTCTTACACTAATCTTCAACAAATCATTGCTGTCATCTGGGAACTGATTCATAGCTGACCTTCTAGCAGGTTTGCAGAGGCTGTAATTGCACCAGAAGCGATTGCCCATCTTTCTACCATGGTGCAGATGGCGGATTGAACAGCATGCCTTGGGGTTGACAGCAAGAAACTCCTCACCCACTAGACCACCAGAGCGTATTTTACAAATAAGGAAATTGACTTGCTCATGATCCCTCAGTGACAAAGTTGAAGAGCATCTCCTTATTGGATATTCTTCATACTATGTGCACAGGCTCGACTCGACTCAACTCATTGCTATTGAACTGGAAGTAACTCACAGCTTAATCTTCAGTGAGCTTTCCGAAGCTATGAGTCACACAGAAAGAGACTGCCCATCTTTCTCCCATTAAACTGCCCGTGGCTTTGAACCCAGAAGGAGATGTCACCTTTGAGTTAACAGTACAACCTCCTATGGACTAGGCCACTACCCTCCTGTTAAAAACCCCAGACTCATTGCTGTTCACTCTGTATCTACTCACAGCGATGCTACCGGACAGAGTAGAATTGTCTGTAGGATAAGCTGCCATCTTCATGGAAGCACACAGTTGCATCTTTCTTCCACAGTGCGGCTAGTGGCCTGGAACCCCCAACCTTTCAGTTAGTACTGCCTCCAGTTACCCTCAGATAACCCAGGCTGCACATTGTACATGCTTTGTTCTTTGCTGGCACCAGTCCCAGCAGGAGAAAGAATTTGATTCCGGTTAGCAGGCAGGGGAGGGGCCGGACAAGTGAGACCAGTCCTAAGCAGGTGCACAAAGTAATATTCGTCTTCCCGATGTGAGCCATTTTCCAACGGATGAAGAGGCTATTTAAGCAAAGGTAGTTTCCTTATCTGACACTAGAAATAAACTGTTAAGAAAGGAGCAAGACAAGTTAGACCAGGTGTACCCTAGCACAGATGGGGTGGCAGCCACCTCTGCTGGCCAGCCCCTTACCCACCAAAAAACCCCCACTACCATTCCGCTCCAACTAATACAGACACTTCATAGGATTTCCTAAGCTGTAAATCTTTACTGGTCATCCCAAGGAATGGCTGGTAGATTTGAACCCCAGACTTTTTACTTCTCAGTGAGACACATTATATTTAACACCACTGGGGTTCCTGACCTCCTTTCCGTTGACTTCCTCCTGTCTTCCTCATTCTGTCATCCCTAACTTAAGGGACCAGGTACATCAGAACCTCTCAGGGAGCTGGAGGGATAATGGTTTCCTCAGGCATCTTTGTCTTCTCTGGGCAAAGATGAAATGTTCCTAAGATCTCCCAGGGTTGAGCCATGAATAAGCTCATGTCTCTGTAAGTCTGACAATATAGCCTCTATTAAAGCCTGGGGTCTTGATGAGTGTCAAGTTACAAGAGAATCACAGACGTTCTGTGTATGCCTTACATCAGCACTGTCCAAAAAAATATAATGTGAGTCACAAATCTAACACTAAGATTTTTCCATTAAAAAAATAATAGTAAAATTGAAAACAAAATCTAGTGAGATTTGTTTTAATTATATATTTTATTTCTTTTAATATTTCCAGAGGTATTATCAGGCTTACAGGCTAGAAAAGCATTATCAACCAGATACTGGACATTCTCTTTGATATCCCAAGCCTCTCAAATGCTCTGTGTCTTAACCTTACAGCCTATCTGGGTGTGGGTAAGCCACATTGTGAAAGGCCACATGCCACATGTGGGCGCGGCTATGGTACCGGATGTGTGGTGTTAGCTGACCACTTGACTGGGTGTGTGTCTGACTCTCAGTCCCCAAGGTCCCTTTCAGCCTTGACATTTGACAAGTCAGAGAGCACTAAGGTAGTTAGGGACACTTTCATCTTGCTTCCAGTAATTCACATATAGCAAAATACAACCACAACATCTCTCCTCCTACTTCCACACCCTCACCACATGCAATCAACAGGCGAGAATTAGCACAGCAAAGTCGTCTGGTCAAAGTTAGAGAAAGCTACTACTCTAGATCCTTGATAAGCCTCCACTAACGGCTGTCTGGGAGCTCTGGGGCCTAATGGTAAGAAGTTGTGCTGTAATTCCAAAGGCATGTCGTTCAAATCTATCAGCTGCTCTTTGGGAGAAGGAGGAGCAGTTTCTTTCCATGTGATTTACTGCCTCTGAAAGCCCACTAAGGGGCCAGCTGTGGGTCAGTTCCAACTTCACGGCACACAACAACAGCAACAGAGGCTTTTAGCAATGTGTACACAGCAACAGATTTCCTGCCTTTCTCCGGGGTAACTCCTGCTGCTAGTAGTCTGAGTTAGTTATTAACAAGCAAGCAGACTCACCCTGGGCCAGGAACTAGGTCTTGGTCTTTACCTTGCCTAGGAGCCTTTTCATGTGACCTTTGCCCCGTGCTCATAAGAGGCCTAACATTTTAGTTGCAGAATAGTCAATCTAAAGCTTCAAGAGCTCATATAGGATTGGGGCGGGGGGAGAAGCCCGTCCTTGGAAAAAGACCTCATACTTTGAAAGATGGAGAGTCAGCGAAAGAGAGGAAGACCCTCAGTGAGAGGGATTGACACAGTGACTCCAACAATGGCTTAAGTGTAGTGGAGGAGATCTTAGGGATGGTGCGGGATGTGGCAGGGTTTCCATCTCTTGAACACAGACTCTCTGAGTCAGTTGACTCAGTAGCACCAACAACCTGAGGAGTTGGGGCACTTTATCTTGGAAGTTGGTGCGTTTAAAAGAACTTCCATCATTATATAAAATATCTCTAAATAATGGGAAGCTCTTAGGAGTGTTGCTTTACCAAGTGCGTTTTTTGTTATTGTTGTTGTTAAGTGTCGTCAAGTCATAGAAAACTCATAACGGCCCTATAAACAAAAGACATGAACACTTCTATAACTTTAGTTTCTCCAGGTTCATAGGGTTTCCAGAGACAAGCTATTTCAGAAGTGGATACCAGTCCTACTTCCAAACTTGTTTTAATCGGGGAGCTCCACCAAACACTGCCAACCATGTGGGTAACCATTATCACATTTCATGCATCAGTGTCAGTGTTAACATCACAGCAACCATGAGTTACCTCTGTACAGCAAGTGGGCACACCAGGACTATACAACCTAGAAGAATGTTTCACCAAAAACAATTAAAACCAGGCCTTGAGGGCTGCAGATTACAATCACCCACCTTTGACTTAGTAGCATAACTTTATATTCCCTAGGCCAACAGTGCTCTCTTCTTGTTGTTGTTGTTGTTGTTAGTGCTATCAAGTCATAGACAACTGCATATACCCACCATGAAATTAACACACCCTAGAATTTAGGTTAGCGAGCACTATTGGCTTAGTGGTAAGGAGTTGCACTGCTAACCCAAAGGCACGTGGTTTGAATACACCAGCTGCTACATGAAGGAAAGATGGTCAGTCTTCTCCTACACCATTTACAATCTCTGAAAACTCACCAGAAGGTCAGCTATGGGTCAGTTCCAACTTGATGGTTGTTGTTGTTGTTGTTGTTGTTGTTGTATGTGCTATCAAGTTGCCTGCAACTTGTAGTGATCTTGCCCTGAATCCTGACCTATCCTGAGCCAGTCACACTGATTCCGACATACTGATCCCACTGTTCTGGTTACTGTGTCAATCCATCTCATCCAGGGTCTTCCTTTCCTATGCTGTCCCTCCACCCCTCTGAGCATGATGTCATTTTTCTGAGGACTGGTCCCTCCTGGTCATGTGCCCACAGTATGTGAGATGAAGCTTCAAAAACTCCTAGCTTCCAAAGAGAAACTTGGAATCATCCTCTCCAAGACAGACCTATGTGTTTTCCTGGTGGTCCAGGGGATGTTCAATACTCTCCTCCCATTCCACAATTCAATGGCATCAATTCTTCTGTCATCCTTAGTCACTGTGCAGCCCTCTGATGCATAGCAAGTAATTACCAAAGCCAACAACAATAACAGAATTTATGTTGGGAAAGATGTGGGAATTCATTTGCTTTCCCTCACTGTATAGATGAGGCATTTGGAATGAAAGTAAACGACTAGCTGAAAGAACAGGACAAATGAGTGCTAGGTCAGCAGGCTTTTTACCCAATGAATGCAGAAAGCTGAACAATGCTTCCCAATAGCTTATAATACTTATTTCTTGGAAGTCTTTAGACTATTTCCTTGGTTTAGGTTGCATTTTCTAAAATGCAATATGAAACTTTTCTGTATTTATACAATTCAGAAGTAAGCTTTAATCTAAAACATGCCAAAATGTCATCATTCTAATTTGAAGAACAACCCCTACCATGTTTTTGTTTGTTCTGTTTTTTCGTACTAGTTTATTTACCAATCCCTACCTTTGGTGAGAAAGTCTGCTTTCTAGAACTTCCTCAAAAACTACTGAGCAACAATGATGCCAGTTTAAAGACTAACATATGCCCGATTCAAGCTTTTCCATCACTTGCTGTACGTCTGGGAGCTGGATAATGAATAAGAATGACAGAAGAAAAATTGATGCCTTTGTAGTATACTATTAGAGAAGAGTAATGAATATCCCATGGCCTGCCAACAGTAACAAACAGATATGTCTTGGAGAAGGTGTAGCCAGAGGGCTCCTTAGAGGCAAGGATGGTGAAGCTTCATCTCACAAACTTTAGGCATGTTGTTAGAGGGAGCCATTCTTTTGAAAGGGACATTATGCTAGAACAGGTAGACAGTCAGAGAAAGAGAGGATGACTCTCTCTGAGATGGATTGACACAGTGTCTGCTGCAATAAGCTCAAGTGTGTCAGAGATAAGCATAGCGCCAGATAAGACAGGGTTCAGATCTATTGTTGATAGGGTTGCACAAATCATATTCACCTTGTTGTTGTTGTTGTTATTGACCTTGGTGACAGAAAAATCACAAGAATACTATAAACCCTGCCCACTTTTCTCCTCTGTAACAATAATAAAGAATACTCACCGGGTGCTCTTGCAGACTGAGTCAATATATGGAGAATCCATGGAACTCCACCACTATTTCTCAGTTACAGTCTTGATGAACCTGCTCTGGTCAAGAAGAACTGCAACTTGTGAGGAAAGGAGTAGTTAGAGTTCAGTCAGGGTAGGTCTTACAAGTTGACACAATAGGTGGATGTAAGTGGCTTTATGACATCTATGCCCATGCTAGTTCTATCATTTTAGATCACTACGTTCTTTTTATAAATTTTACATTTTGGGAACTTTAAGCCCTGTGAGACAAATGTTTCTTTGACAGATAACTTTTATCAGTAAACCATTTTCAGGAATTCCTTTATAATTTTCCCAAACCTTTAAAAGTAAAGAATCAAGCCACACTCTTGTTGCTATTGAAGGTAAAACACACAGCGAAGGAGCAGGGTGACAGGTCATACACACCTCAAGCCCTGGGCCTGGTTGTATGAGGTGCTCTTTACAAGGGCCATTGGCAACTCAGCAGTGTGCATGGGGAAGAGACACAAGGGCACAAATTGATGGAAACTGGGGTAAGGTGGGCTGTGAAAATGGAAGGAGCCCTCATGACATAGTCTATAATGTATTGGGCTACTAACCAAAACGTCAGCAGTTCGAATCCAATAGTTGCTCCAGAGGACAAATAGGGGCAATCTCCTCTGATAAAGATTTACAGCCTCACAAACTTGACAGAGGAGTGCTATGAGCTAGAACCCACACAATGGCACTAAATTCAGCTTGGGTTTGGACCCAAACTTAGCAAACTGCTACATGGAAAAGTGAGAAGGCTTATTCTCCTTTGTTCCAAATGACAGTCCAGTGATACACAGGAGGACAATAGAAGTTTACCGGTTTTTCTAGCAACTAGAACTCTATTCAGTGGAGCAGTATTGCCCACGAGATTGTCTTTTCTAGATTTGAAGTGTTCGGGTAGTGACCAGTAGAGGAAGGACCACCAGTGCGTGGGTTGAATAGAGAATTCCTGGGAGGTTACACTGAAAGAGTCCTCCTGCTGTTTATAATGTGAAGAAAATGGTTTTAGGAATTTTTTTTAAGTAGGCAAACAATAAAAGTCAGTTTTATGGTCCCCATATTCCACAGACAGTAATTTCCATATGAAACACTTCATGGATAGAAACGCTGAGAAACAAGAGTGCCAGGATGGCTATAGTGCATGTTAATACAGCTTTCAAGGACGGCATTTGGCTTGTGAAAAGCAGTGTGCTGTAGAAGGACTTAGCCCCGGGGTCCGTTGTGCCCTAAGGTATTTAGCCCTCTGTGCTGATGCAGCTCTGTGAGCCTCCTTGGGCTTTGGAACTTCTTTATGCCTCCTCTCTACTTTTGCAGCTGTACTGTCAAAATAAAACCTGCTTTCCACTGTGGCTCACCTGGAATCAGTTAGAGCATTAGCGCTCTACCTGGAACAATGTGAAAACGCCATAAATGTTCAGGATTATTAATTACCTATCTATCTACCTATCTGTCT
>NW_006400120.1:1513335-1523816 GCF_000299155.1 Elephantulus edwardii
CTCTTGGGTTTTCATAGATACTTTGTACTATGTTGAAGAAATTCCCCTCTAATCCTATTTTGTTGAGTGCTTTAATCAGGAAAGGGTGTTGGATTTTATCAAAGGCTTTTTCTGCATCAATTGATAGGACCATATTGTTGTTTTTACTGTTTTCATTAAATCCATGAAAGGCTCTATACTATTTGGAATCTGCTGTCAGCAAGAGGCATTGCAAAACAAACAAACAACTGGATGTTGTTAAGGACTAAGTAAAATGTGACAAATCCTGTTGATGGAGTAAATGGCAGTTAGTCTGATAAAGCTAAGAAAAAAAAAAAGAGAGTCGAGTGGGTTTGGTGATTGCAAAGACTTGCTATTCATCAGAGATCTGGACAATGACTAGGGATAATGGTAGGAGAGTTGATGCCTTTGAGCTGTGGTGTTGGACATGAGTATTGAATGGACTGCTAAGAGAATGAGCAGGTTTGTCCTGGAGAGGGTGAAGTCAGGCTGCTCCTTGGAGGCAAGGATTCTGAAGCTTTGTCTGACATACTTTGGACACGTTGCAAGGAGGGACCAGTTTTTGGAAAGGAATGTCATACTTGAAAGGGTGGAGGGACAGCACAGGAGAGGAAGACCCTTGATGAGGTGGATTGATTCGGTGACTGGGGTAATGGAGGTAGATATGTCAGAGACAATAAGATTGGTCCAGGATAGAGCAGGGTTTAGGGCTATTGTACATAGGGTCGTTATGAGTAGCAGTTGACTTGACAGCACATAACAACAACAACTAGTGAGTTTGGAGCTCTGGTGGACTAGTGGCAAGAAGCTGTGCTGCAATTCCAAAGGCACAAGGGTCGAGCCCCACCAGCTGCTCTGTAGGAGAAGGAAGGGCTCTCTCCTCCCATTCAATTAACTGCCTCTGAAAATCCAATAGAGGGTCCACTATGGGTCAGTTCCAACTCGATGGTACACAGCAACAACAACAACGGGTTTAGAAGAGGCTGTGACACTGGAGACATCATAGCCAATGTCAGATGGATCTTGGCTGAAATCAGAGAGTACCAGAGGAATGTCTATCTGTGTTTCATTGACTATGCGAAGACATTTGACTGTGTGGATAACAACAAATTATGGCTAGCCTTGAGAAGAATAGGAATCCCAAAACACTTGATGGTGCTCATGTAAAACCTGTACTTGGACCAGGAAACAATCATCAGAAAAGAGCAAAAGAACATTGCATGGTTCAAAATAAAAAAGGAATGTGTCAAGGATGTATCCTGTCTCCATATCTTTTCAATCTGCATTCAGAACAGATCATTTGAGAGGCTGTACTTTATGAGGAGGAATGTAGCATCAGGATTGGAAGAAGACTCATCAACAAACTGTAATTGACACAAACTTGTTTGCCAAAACTGAGGAGAATCTGAAGCATTTGCTGCAGAATGTCAAGGACCACAGTCTTCAAGTATGGATTGCATCTGAACTCATAAAAACAAAGATTCTGACCACTGAGCCAATTGGCAGAACCATGATAAATGGAGAAGAGATTGAGATTGTTAACAGTTTCAGCTTGCTTGGCTTCACAATCAACACTCTTAACACCAGCAGTCAGAAAATCAAAAGACATAATGCACTGGGAAAATACGCTATCAGGAATCTTTCAGAGTACTAAAGATGTCAATTTAGGGTAACTAAGGTTCGCCTGATCCAGGCCATGGTCTTTGCAATTACTTGCTGTGTCAGATAGCTGGACAGTGGCTAAGGATGGCAGAAAAAGAATCAATGCCTTTAAGTTGTGGTGCTAGAGAAGGGTATGAACATACCATGGATTGCAAAGAGAATAAATTGATCTGACCTGGAGAGAGTGAAACCAAGTTGCTCCTTGTTGTTGTTATTGTTGTTATGTGCCATCGAGTCACCTGCAACTCACAGCAACTGAGGCAAGATTTTTTTTAATTTTTTTATTATATTTTATTAATTTTCATAAACATTTACAGAGATTTTGGGTTTCCATTCATTCATTGTTGCACTATTCTCTCTACCCTCCTCCCAGTTTGTTCTTGTCCAAATGCCACAGCGCTTGTCAAAGCCAGTTCTGATTAATCTTCTTTGTCAGTGTGTCCTTTGCCATTCCCTATCACTCCTCCCTGAGAGAGACTTCACCCTGAGTCATAAGGAAAAGGGGATGGCGTGTTCTCTTAGCTACTTCCTGCTGAAAAGGGACGCTGTGGGTTTCAGGGTGAAGATCTTCTCTCACTACTCTAAAGGGCCCCTTTGGCAGTAGGAAACACATAGACTATTATGGAGATTGATTTTGGAATTTAGATGCACTCTTATTGATTGTGCTTGGCCGTACATGTTCATATCCTTGAAGATGTATCATGGGGGTGTTGCAACCTAGAAGACACAAATTTGACTAACAAGTTATAAGTACATGAGTCAAAAATTATGGAAAAGTAAAAGAAAAGATTCTTTCATTGTTTTACAAACCCTCCCCCAGGTCCCCTCCACCATGTAGCCCTCACTCTAGTCTCCTGTGATGACAGAAATACCCAGTTATATCTCTCTTTTAAACGGTTCTCTCCCTCCTCTGTTTCAGTGCAGTATACATTATTGAACCCATCTTACTCAGTCTCTCCCCAACCCCAAGGACAGTCCCATTCTACAACAGTGGCATCATGTAATATTTGTCCTTTTGTGACTGGGATATTTCACTCAGCATAATGTTCTCCAGAGTCAACCATTTTGAATAATATTGCATGAGTTCCTTGTTTTTTAATGCAGCATAGTATTCCATTGTGCGAATATACCACAGCTTCTCTAGCCATTCGTTTGTTGATGGGCACTTAGGTTGTTTCCAACTCCTTACTATTGTGAACAAAGCTGCAATAAACATGAGTGTGCATATATCTGCTTGGATGTCAGCTATGGTCTCTTCAGGGTATATTCCCAGTAGTGGAATTACTGGGTCAAATGGTATCTCTATTTGCAACTTTTTGAGAAAGCTGAGGCAAGATTTTTAAAGGTTCTTCTGATGTACTCTGAGCATGTTGCCAGGAGGGACCCATCCTTAGAGAAGGACATTATGACTGTAAGAGTGGAAGGAGAGTTCAGATGAGGAAGACCCTGGATAATATGGAGTGACACAGTAACTGGGGTAATGAGGGTTGGTGTGTTGAAAGCAATGAGATTGGCTTAGGAAAGGGCAGGGTTCATAGCTATTATACATAGGGTCACTATGAGTCACAAGTGATGTGACTGCACATAACAACAACAATAATGACTTATTCGGTTTTGTTGTTAATTGCCATCAAGTTAGCTCCAGTTGAGTTTGGCCTTATTCCTAGTCATTGGCCAGTGCTATCCTATCTTCATGATTGTGATGTTTGATTACACAGTTTAATGGCCATATCTCTCCATCCCACTGAGGTTTCTCTGGTTATTGCTGGCCTCTGCTTTACCAAACATGATGTCCTCTCCTTGCCATGGATCTGTCCAAAGTTGATGCACCAAAGTCTTCTGGGAAGCACCTCTAAGAAACAATGAGTGACAACTCAGTAGCATAGGTGGGAACCTGAAAATGCAGTGAAGTTAGGCTCATAAGGGAGGAATAACCCGAAAGGGAGTGTGAGGATGGTCACACAACTCAGAGAATGTTGTTGTTGTTGTTGTTGTTATGTGCCGTCAAGTCACTTGTGACTCATAGCGACCCTATGTACAACAGCCACTGACACACTCATCCTGATTGCCCCAGTCACCAAATCAATCCACCTCCCAGAGGGCCTTCCCCTCCTGCGCCTGCCCTCCACCCTCCCAAGCATGATGTCCCTCTCCAAGGACATGTCCCTCCTTACAACATGTCCAAAGTATGTCAGATGAAGCCCCAGAATCCTTGCCTCCAAAGAGCAGCCTGGTTTTACCCTCTCCATGATGAATCTGTTTGTTTTCTTGGCAGTCCATGGTCCATTCAATATTCTTCTCCAGCACCACAGCTCAAAGGCATCAGTTCTCCTTCTATCCTCCCTAGTCATTGTCCAACTCTCTGATGCATAACAAGCAATTACAAAGACCATAGCCTGTATCGGATGAACCTTAGTCTCCAGAGTGACCCCATTGTTCTTCAGTACCCTGAAGAGGTCCCTAACAGCAGACTTTCCCATCGCAGTACGTTTTTTTATTTCCTGGCTACTGGTGCCAAGAGTGTTGACCTTGGAGCCAAGCAGACTAAAGTTGTTAACAATCTCAATCTCTTCATCATCCATCCTGATGCTGCCAACTGGTCCAGTGGTGAGAATCTTTGTCTTCTTTACATTGAGCCTCAGTCCATACTGAAGGCTGCAGTCCTTGACCCTCTGCAGCAAATGCATGAGGTCCTCCTCAGTTTCAGTAAGCAGGGTTGTGTCATCTGCATAATGCAGATTGTTAATAGATCTTCCACGAATCCTGACACCACACTTCTCCTCATAGAGCCCAACCTCTCAGATAATCTGTTCTGCATACAGATTGAAAAGGTATGGAGCTAGGACACATCCCTGGCACACACCTTTCCCAATTTTGAACCACACAGTGTTTCCCTGCTCTGTTCTGACGACTTCCTCTTGGTCCAAGTATAGGTTTCACATTAGCATGATCAAGTGTTCTGGGATTCTCATTCTTCTCAGAGTCAGCCACAGTTTGTTATGATCCACACAGTCAAACGTCTTCGCATAATCAATGAAACACAGATAGATATTCTTCTGCTATTATCTACTTTCGGCTAATAAAGGTCACTAAATTGTTCACACAAAAAAATGGAAGGAAGGAAGGAAGGAAGGAAGGAAGGAAGGAAGGAAGGAAGGAAGGAAGGAAGGAAAGAAGCAATGAGTGGATGAGTGAATGTATTTGGTAATGAAATTCCAAGAGAATGGGGCTACAGCTGGGTCTCTGGGGACCTCAGTCTTTTCCTGTGATGATTGCCTGGCTTCTTGGCTCCCCCAGGAGAGACAAGAATCCAGGCTTCAAGCTAACAACTAACTCATCTGTCTAGTGCTAACAATGTAGCAACGTTTGATTGGAAACCTAGTTAATTATCCTTCCCTGGTGTTTTTCTTAGCATGAAGTCATCTACGTGATTGAAGGGGATAGGTAGAGCAAGCCCCCTGCCCCCACAAGGACTTATTCAAGTACTTGTTCAGGTGCTGTGAGCGAATCACTGCTTGTTTCATTTTTTGCATTTTCTAGACTCTGGGTTCTCAGTTATGTAGGAAGCTGACAGCTACTGAAAGAAGGGGAAAAGATTCCCCATGTCCCTCTCAGGACATCATGTGCAGCTCTTGAGAGGCTGCATGCTTGTTTGTCCAAATGATATTGATCACTGAGGCAGCAGCCCAGGCTTCCCGCTGTTCAGAAAACTGTCCCACCCCCCACCCTACCCCCACCTCCCCCCAATCCCCATCCTGGGAGTGACAACATTTGTCTCTGTTGGGAAGAGAAGAGGCAGCTCTGTCCCAACCCAAAGTGATCAAAGACGTATGTGTAAGATGAGCTTATTTTTCAGTCTTCATAAATATCACAGCGACACCACAAACTCCCTCCATGGCCCCTTTGGAAAATTGATGGTGCCAAGAAGAAGCATTTAAATTGGTTCCTTTTTCCTCAGATTGTCTATAAAATCAACATAATTGCAAAAACATTATGCTTTGTTGGCGTGCTGCAGGCTCGATTCAGTGCTTTGGCAATATGTGCTTGTCATCCACATAGACCTGTCTCCCAGGACTGTTCCTGGCGGAAGATAGATTCCTGTCTTCACGTTCTGAGTGGCGACAGGATATAGGCTGGCGTCTTCCGGTGGGAGATGGAAGCTGTTTCTCCTTGACTGTCTCGGTCTATACTGGAATGTGTTTCTCTGCCTCTCTCTTCTATAGTTGTTCCCATTTTTCTTTTATTGTTTGTGACTCTAGCAATAGAATCAAGCTGTGTGGAAACCTAGCCATTATAGAGAATATTAAATAACTAGAGGCATGAAGGAAAACGGTTTCTGTCAGGGGTGATTCTTAAACCTAGCAGAATTCAGTCAACTAACTGTGAGATTCGGGCAAAGGCGGAATCTGAGCCTTATTTCTTGCAGGTCAACATTTACAAAGTGGGCCTTATCTCGCCTGGCATGTGCCATGAGCAGTTGCCATGAGAAGTTGCTACTGAGTTGGCCCTGACTCAGAACAACCCTGTGTGTGTCTGAGCAAGAGCCATGACTGATGATGGCTGATGATTTGTCCAAAACTAGATCACCAGACCTTTCTTTCCTTCAAGGTACCTCTAGGTACTCAAACCCATGGATTCAAACCTCCAACTTTTCATTGAACTGCCAGATGTGTTAACCATTTGCACCAGGAACTCTACTGGACAAAGATAGGCAGTCACCTTCTGTGTGATTTACAGCATTGGAAAACCAGTGTGTGTGTGGGGGGGGTCAGCTATGAGTCAGTTCCAATTTGACAGCGATGAAGTGTTGAGGAGCTGAGGGACTCCTGCACACATATATGCCCCACAACAAACAAACCCATTGCCATCAATTCAGTCCTGACTTGTAGTAACCCTCTTTCATGTTCCTGAGGCTGTAAATCTTTACAGGAGGAGATCATCTTTCTCTCGTAGAGCATACGGTGGACTCAAACCTCTGAATTTTCAGTGATTAAGCAAAGTGATCTTTTAAAAAATGCATTTTTAATTGAGATTTTAATGAAAGTTTATAGAGAACTAGGATTTCCATTCATTCCTTGTTGCACATTTTCCTCCCTGCCCCTGTCCCCAGTTCACTTTTCTCTTTGAAAAAAAAATTCTTTCATTGTTGCACAATTCCCCACCCCAACCCTAGTCCACTTTATTGTGCAGCTCTTATTCTGGACTGTTGACATATAAATAATACCTAATCATGTATTTCTACTAAGCAGTTCTTTCCCACATCTGTTTCAATGCAGTGTGCATTATTTATCCCCTCTTTTCTTAGTTTCCCCTCAACTCCCATGTCAGTCCTGTTTTACAAAAGTTAAGTTATGCAGTGTTTGTCCTTTTGTGACTATTTCACTCAGCATAATGTCCTCCAGAGTCACCCATTTTGTATAATATTTCATGAGTTCCTTGGTTTTTAATGCTGCATAGTATTCCATTGTGTGAATATACCACAGCTTCTCTATCCACTCATTTGTTGATGGGCGCCTGGGTTGTTTCCATCCTTTGCTATTATGAACAACACAGCTATAAACATGAGTGTGCATTTCTCTGTTTGGGTGGCAGTTCTGGTTTTGTCTGAAAGATGTTGATATGTACAGAATGGCAACCACTCCCCTTGGCATGAGTGTGAGACCCAGATCATTTGGTTATCTTTAGAAAATTTAGCATCAGAAAATTCAGTGGCTAATGCTCTGGTGGCCTAGTGGCTAAGAAGCTGTGCTGCAATCCCAAAGGCACACTTTTCAAACATACCTGCTGTTCCGCGGAAGAAGAATGAGCAATCTCCTTTCATACAATTAACCGCCCATGAAAACCTGCCAGAGGGTCAGCTATGGATCGGTTCTGACTCTACGGTACAAAATAACAGCAATAGTGTTTGGACGTGGGTCTGGTAGAGTGCTCCATTTGCTTTCAATCCAATTCTCCAGGCAGCTCTTTGTGCATCGGAACAGAACTGTGCTCCACAGTGTTTATAATGACTGATTCTTCAGAAGTAGACTACAGGCCTTTTTTTTTTTTTTTTTTTTAGGGTGGATTGGAACCACCAGCCGTTTGGTTAGTGGCCAAGCACATTGACCACTGGCATGAGATACCCAAAGGCTTCCTGATGTAACATCACATTTTTTGCAAAAATTTATCAATTTCACTCAAGAACACTTGAAAGCAAGACTCTATGGAAGAAGATACAGAAGAAAAGGTTGGTTGCTGTTTTGTATCTTTGAATGAGAACTGACCCATAACTGGCCCACCAGTGGTTTTTCAGGGGCAGTAAATAACACAAGAGGATATTGTCCATCTTGCTCCCACAGAGCAGCTGGGGGACTGTGTGCTTTTGGATTGGCCGTGCAGCTACTTACCAGTAGGCCACCAGACTTGAGGAGAAACATTTCAATTGTGTGGACAAAGAGTAATCCAGATGACTTCTACTTGCATGCACAGACTTGCTACAAGCCACTTTCCCTCCTAAGAGGTTTTCCTGCTTAAAAATGCTTTGGAATCTAGTCCTCTTAATCATAAAAAGAGGATTTACTGAGTTAAATTCTTTTAGCTTCTGATTTGTTTCTTACTTCATAGGATATTGTACATAATCTTAAACTAAACCCTGATATTAGGAGAAGTGGATATTGCAAATTGGGGTGGTTAAGCCCATAAAGTGAGGTGGGGAGGATTCTTGGAAGAATGAGAAGTTCTGAACAATATCTTTCACTTAATAGGCATCTGCCTAGAAAGTTCTGTTGAGTTCTGTTGTTGAGGTTCTGTTAGCATTGGCACCAGCACATCTGCCCCTGGAAGTGCCAAACCATTCTTCTCTCCCAGTTACTTTAACTTTCACTGACCAACTGGCTACTATTTGGTTATTTTCACCTACTACACTGAATCACATCTACATCCTGGCACCTAGTTAATTCATGCTCAATATTTCCAGATTGTCAGGCACCCTTTGTTGAATTTTAGGCCATAATGAGGTCACTATTAGTTAAATAAATAAGCTAACTAGTGGCATTCCATGATAAAAGTTGTCCAAAGCTGACATTTGAGTACATATCTCCTAGTGAACAAATAAGGTAAATTTTCATTCCTATGGAGTCCAAAAACTGGACATTTCAGGACTTAGCTAAGGAGATACCCATTCTTTTAACCAAGAGCATATTAAGTCAATGGCATATTATGAAATACTATGAGTTACTACTATGAAGTCCAGGCCCTGGCTTTTCCAATCACCTGCTATCCATCTGAGGGCTGAACAATGAATAAGGATGACCAAAGATGGATAAGCTCTCAGAGAGGAGATTTGCCCGATGAAATACATCTCCTGATTTCCTGACTGCTGTTACCAAGGTTATTGATTTTGATCCAACCAAGATTAAATCATTGACAGCTTCAATTCTTTCTCCATCTATCACAATGTTGATAGTTTATCCTGTGGGTGGACCTTTGTTTTCTTGATGTTAAGATGTAATCCATACTTCTGCAGCATATGTTTCAATGTCCTCTTCACTTTCAGCAAAGAAAGTTGTGTCATCTGCATAATGCAGATTATTGATGCATCTTCCTCCAATCATGATGTCACATTTTTCTTCATAAAGGCTTGCTTCATTGATTATTTGCTCAGCAAAAATAATGAGATTGAATATTCTATTTACATAAAGTCCTAGTAATAATTAATATCTTTGAGTTGTGGTGCTGGTGAAGAGTACTGAATATCCCATGGACTTCGAAGGGAACAAATTATTTCTTGAAGAAAGTGAAAACCAGAGTGCTCATAAGAGGCAAAGATGATGAAACCTTGTCTCACGTACTTTGGACATGTTGTACAAAAGGTAAGTGTTTGGTGAAAGACATCATGCTTTAAAAGTGGAGGGTCAGCAAAAGAGAGAAAGACCCTCAGTGAGATAGATTGATATAGTGGCTGTATCAACAGGCTCATGTTATCAGATACAGTAAGGATAGCACAGAATAGGGCAGGGGTCAGGTCAGTAGTTCACAGGATATCTATGAGTCATCATCAGTGGCATACAACAACAGTTTATTAAGCAATCCCTTCTCTATAAATTTCCTTTGAAACAAAAGCATGAGTCTTTTCATTTCTGTATATGTTACCAGTGTGTACATTTGCAACAAGTTAGTCCCTTCCTGTACCATGGGACTATCTTTATAACCCATGGCCCATACAATCTTGAGCTAATACCAGAAATGCCCTATCCTTCATATAAAGTGTTAATGATACATAAATGCAAAGCATACACATCTCCTAAGAGCAAATAAAATGATAAAAGTATCCTCTTTGTAGAAACCCCCCTTCATATAATTTTTTTCTGAAGGTTGAGCTTGCAACTGAATGGCAAAAAAATTTAAATTTTAAAAAGGTTACATTTAGAAAAACGAAAAGGACAAAACAGCAACACTATCAAAAACTGGCAAAGGATAGGAATAGACATTTTTGTTGTTATTGTTGTTATGTGCCCTCAAGTTGTTTGCGACTCATAGCGACCCTATGTACAACAGCCATAAACCCTGCTCTATCCTGTGCCAATCGCATTGCCTCTGACACACCCATCCCAACTACCCCAGTCACTGAATCAATCCACCTCATAGAGGGTCTGCCCCTTCTGCGCTGTCCCTCTACCCTTCCAAGCATGATGTCCCTCTCCAAGGACATTTTTCTCCTTACAACATGTCCAAAGTATGTCAGACGAAACCCCAGAATACTTGCCTCCAAGGAGTAGCCTGGGTTAACCCTTTCTGGGATGAATGTTTGTTTTCTTGGCAGTCCATGGTACATTCAATAC
>NW_006400120.1:1526071-1595106 GCF_000299155.1 Elephantulus edwardii
GCGAGTTTGGCCCTTTTGATTTTCTGACTTCAACTCCAAGGTTTCGCATTAGCACGATTAAATTTTCTGAGATTCCCATTACTACAAAAATAAAAAGATATACATGGCAAACATGCACATGTACAAATGCTCAACATTTATTACTCATTAATGAAATGCAAATCAGAATGTGATACCATGTCACAGCTACTCTGATGGCTCTCATTTAAAAAGACAGACAAAAACAAATGCAAACAAGGAAGGATGTGGAGACAAGCAGGTGAAATGGTGAAAGCCTTTTGACAGACAGCTTGCCAATTCCCCAAAAAGCTAACTGTAGTATTACCATAGCACCCAGAAATAATATTCCTGACTCTATACCCCAGAGGATGGAACCCACAGGACCACATGAACACATGTAAATTAATATGCATAGCTCAGTTATTCATAAAAGGCAGAAAGGAGAAGCAGTCCAAATCTCCATCAATTAATGCCATATGAACTGCATGTGGCCTATCTATATAGTGAATGGATTATTAGTCATTTCTAACAGTAATGAAATATTATACCCACTCTAACATTGGTGAACCTTGAAAACACTATGCTAAAAGTAAGATCTGGTGGCTTAATGGTAAGGAGCTGCGCTGCCCATCCAAACGCATGGAATTCAAATCCATTGGCAGCTCCATGGGAGAAAAATGGGCAGTTCCTTGCATGTGATTTCCTGCCTCTGAAAACCTACTAAAGGGTCAGCTATGAGTCGATACTGAGATGACAGTACACAACAACAACAAAGTGAATAAACCCTAATGTAAGTGCGCATTTTATGTGATTTCATTTGTATTAAATGTTCACACTAGGCCAACTCATAGTCACAGAAAGCAAACTAGCATTTTCAGGAGCTAAGGACAGAGTGGAATGGGCATAACTGCTAAGGAGATGAGCAATTTGTTTTGGGGAGTGTTGAAAGTAGTGTATTATAATTATGTAGTGGGCACACATACACACACCAAAAAATGCAATCTCATTGCCATATGGTTAGTTAGTTCTGCCTCATTGCAGCTGTTAGAACAGAGTAGAACAGCCCCATGGGGGCAACCAGAGAGTTTCTAACACTGTGAGCTTTACAGAATCATACTCCTACTTTTTTCTTCTATGAGATAGATGGCTAGTGAGTTTGAACAGCTAACCTTCTGGATAGCAACCAAGCACTTAACCCCTGCAACACCAGGGCTCCTTGTGATGGATCCACAACTTTGTTAATATATTAAATACCACTGAGTTAACAGAGTGAATCAGGTTGTCTTTAAAGTCTATTCTCATTTTTTAAGTAAAAAGTTTAAAAAGGGAGAAAACCTGGAATTTAGGATGGCTTTTTAAATTAATTATATATTCATTTTTAAAAGAAAAGGTTTAATAGGAAAGGAAACCTGGAATTCATGATGGCAGATTAATGACCTTGGTTTTGAACAAAGTCATGAGGTAATTGTAATTGGAGTTAATATCAGCGAGTGGATGAGTAAGAAAGATTGGGAAAGAATTAGCTCATAAGAAAAGACAGTATTTTTTTTCTTTAAAAAAGGCTAATCTGAATTACGAAAATGAGACCATGCAAAAGTAAATGGAATCTGTGTGTGTCTGCATGTGTGTGTTTGAATGTTTAAAGTTATTGTTATGTGCCCTGAAGTTGGAACTGACTCATAGCTGACCCTAAACAGGTTTTCAGAGTCTGTAAATTGCATGGGAGGACATGTCCATTTTTCTGCCAAGAAGCATCTAATGAATTTGAATCGAGTACATTTGGGTCGACAGTAAAACTCCTTACAAGACCAGTCCTTGGAGAGGGACATCATGCTTGGAAGGGTGGAGGGCCAGATAAAGAAAGGAAGACCATCGATGCGAAGGGTTGATGCAGTGACTGCGGTAGGTGTATCAGAGACAGTAAAGTTGGCACAATATAGAGCAGGTTTCAGGACTATTGTACATAGAGTTGCTATTAGTTGCAAGCAACTCAATGGCACCTAACAATATTGTTGTTACGATGTGCTTTTGAGTTGGAATAGATGCTGATTCTCCAGAGGGTTTTCAGAGACAGTAAATCCCACAGGAAGAGAATGCCCATTTTTCTCCCATGGAGCAGCTGGTAGTTTCAAACTATAAGCCTTCTTGTTGCCAGGGTAGCTCCTTATCACTAGGCCAACAGTTTCCTATGTTAGGTAGATAGATGATGATGATAATGATGATGATGAAGATGATAGATAGATAGATAGATAGATAGATAGATAGATAGATATTTACATAGTAAACATTTTCAAAGAATGTTAACACGAAATGTTAACAGTAGTTTATCTTGTTTTGTGAGATTTCAGATAATTTAAATCTTCTTTTATGTCTCAATATTTTCATGTTTTATATGCCATGATCATATTAATACTTGACTTATTTAATAGTTAACATTTAATTTAGTGTTAAATTATTATTCTAATAATTCATTAATGATATGACTAATCAATAAAACTCTGGTGGCCAAGTGACAAGAAGCTGTCCTACAGTCCTGAAGGCACAGGGTTGAAGTCCACCAGCTGCTCCACAGGAGGAAGATGGGCACTCTCCTCCCATGCCTCTGAAAATGCACTGGAAGGTCAGTTATGGGTCAGTTCCAACTCGATATTACACAACAACAACAATTGATAATAAAGGAACTCTATTGATAATAAGGCTTTATATAATTGATATGTATTACATTCACATATATATGGCTTTACATATATAAAAACCTCTTTGGTGGTTTGAATCCACCAGTGGGTTCTATGGAAGAAAGACGGGCAATCTTTTTCTGTTGTGATTTACGTCAGCATTATACCCAGATGAGGCAGGTATGTCACCATCTCTAAAGTGCTAATTAATGTTCAGAAGACTTATGAGAAACTGTGAAGGCAGTTTTCCCCCTGCCTGAATAGATTCTCACAAAGTTTGAGGGTGTCTATGTACTAGACCTACTGAAAATCTATTGGTCTATCACTTGTTGATACGTCAACATACTAATCCTGTGCTCTGCTTATACTTAACTGTGATATTTCAGTGAGGCCTATAACCCTTGAAAGTAATGAAACCAAAGACCAGACTCTGCACCTGGCTGAGCATGGAATCCAACCCACTGCTGGTGAATTGACTATAATTCGTAGCACTCCTGTGACAGGATGGAGTCGAACTACCCTAGGTGATGTCGAAGTCTGTAAAATTTTCTGAGAGCTGACTCCCAAATAGTGGCTGACAGTGTTCACTGCCCAGCATTTGGTTAATAATCTACTGCTAAACTTGCTGAAGATTTCCTTAACTGAGCACACTGTTGTTGTTGTTGTTATATGCCATTGAGTCGCCTGCAATTCATAGCGACCCTATGTATAACAGTCCTAAACCCTTGCCAGTCTTATTGTCTCTGACGCCTAACACCATTACTCCAGTGGCTGAATCAATCCATCCCATCAACAGTCTTCCTCTCCTGCTCTTTCCCTCCACCCTCCCAAGTATGACGTCCCTCTTCAAGGACTAGTCCCTCCTTGCAAAATGCCCAAAGTATGTTAGATGGAGCTTCAGAATCCTTGCCTCCAAGGAGCAGCCTGGTTTCACCTTCTCCAGGAAAAACTTGTTTGTTTTCTTAGCATTCCATAGTATATTCAATACTTTTCTCCAACACCACAGCTCAAAGGCATCAACTCTCTTTCTATCATCCCTAGTCATTGTCCAGCTCTTTGATGTATAGCAAGTAATTGCAAAGACTATGGCCTCTATCAGACCTTAGTATCCAGACTGATATTGTTGTTCTTCAGTACTTTCGAAAGGTTTCTCACAGCAGACTCTGTGAATGCAGTTTGTCTTAATTTCCTGGCTGCTGGTACCAAGAGTGTTGATTATAGAGCCAAGCAAACTGAAGCTGTCAACAATCTCAGTCTCTTCACCATCTATCATGATGCTGCCAATCAGCCCAGTTGTGAGAATCTTTGTTTTCTTGATAGTAAGCTTCAATCCATATTGAAGGCTGCAGTCCTTGACATGCTGCAGCAAGCACTTCAGGTCCTCCTCAGTTTCAGCAAGCAGGGTTTGTATCATTTTTATAATGCAGATTATTGATGCATCTACCTCCAATCCTAATGCTACACTTCTCCTCATAGAGCCCAGTGTCCCAGATAAGCTGTTCTGCATATATATTGAAAAGATATGGAGATAGGACACACCCTTGATGCACACCCTTCCCAATTTTGAACTGTGCAGTATTTCCTTGCTCTGCTATTTTTTCTTTTTCTTTTTAAATTTATTATTAATTTCAATGAAAATCTACAAAGACTTTGGATTTCTATTCATTCACTGTTGCACTTTTCACCCCTCCCAGCCTTCTCCCCTAGTACACTACCCTCTTGGAAAAGTAAAAGAAAAATTCTTTCATTGTTTTACAATACCTCCCCCCAAGTCCACTCCACTATGTAGCCTTCACTCTGGACTCCTGTCATGACAAAAATACCTAATCACGTATCCCTTTTAAACGGTTTTCTCCCTCATCTGTTTCAATGCAATATACATTATTGAATCTATCTTTTTCAGTCTCTCCCCAATGCCGAGGTCAGTCCTGTTTTACAACAGTGGCACCGTGCAGTACTTGTCCTTTTGTGACTGAGATACTTCACTCAGCATAATGTCCTCCAGGGTCACCCATTTTGAATAATATTGCATGAGTTCCTTGTTTTTCAATGCAGCATAGTATTCCATTGTGTGACTATACCACAACTTCTCTATCCATTCGTTTGTTGATGGGCTCTTAGGTTGTTTCCAACTCCTTCCTATTGTGAACAATGCAATAAACAAGGGGGTGCATTCCTTGCTCTGTTTTGACACCTGCCATCTGGTCCAAATATAGGTTATGCATGAACACAATCATGTGTTCTGAGATTCCCATTCTTCACAGAGTCAGCCACAGTGTGTTGTGATCCATACAGTCAAATGCCTTTGCATAGTCAATGAAACACAGACAGACATTCCTCTGGTCCTCTCTGCTTTCAGTCAAGATCCATCTAACATTAGCTATAATAATCCTAGTGCCATGGCCTCTTCTAAATCCAGCCTGCACTTCCGGCAGTTCTCTGTTGATGTGCTGTTACAGTTGGTTTTTTATTATCTTCATCAGAATCATGCTTGCATGTGATATCAATGATACTATTCAATAATTTCCACACTCTGTCAAATCACCTTCTTTGTAAGAATGGAACAAATATCGATCTCTTCCATTCAGTTGGCCAGTTGGTTGTCCTCCAGATTTCTTGGCACAACTTTGTGAGCACATCCAGGGCAGCATCTCTTTGCTGAAATATGTCAATAGGTATGTGAATTCCGGAGGCCTTGTTTTTTGCCAATTCTTTCAGAGCAGCTTGAACTTCTTCCTTCATTACCACAGGCTCTTGCTCATATGTTGTTTCATGAAATTCTTCTGTGTCTGCAAATTCCTTTTGGTACAATGACTCTGTATACTCTTTCCATCTTCTTTTAATAATCCCTGGATCACTTAATATTCTGCCCAAAGCATCCTTAAATATTGCAACTAGAGGTTTGAATTTGTTCTTCAGTTCCTTGAGCTTAAGAAATGCTGAGCAAATTTGTCCCTTCTGATTTTCTGATTCCAGCTCCTTGCACATTTCATTGTAATACTTTACTTTGTCTTCCTGTGCTGCCCTTGGAACCTTCTGTTCAAATCCTTAATATTTGAGCACATATGTAGAATAAATCAGACTCAATGCCTGCTTTCCTGAGCATATTTAACAATAACTTCTAGATTCACATTTGCTTCACAATGTATGTTCTCTCTCTCTCACACACACACACACACACACACAAGCATCAAATTTAATGTTTTCCTTTGGATGTGGTATCTTTTTCTGAAGAGGTGAGGGAAAGGGAAATTGCAGTTGCCAAGAATCTGACCTCTGAACTAGAAGGTCACTCTTGCTATGGCCACTGTTTAGGAGGTAATATTCTATATTTTGGCTCCTCTCTCTTCCTCCTTTAAATAAGTAGCACTGACTTCAGGCCAGTCCTATGTACCACTTGAAATTTTAATAGTTCTTCTAAATCACTTGGAGAAAAACTGTTTGGAGCTAGCAAACCTCCTTGGCTTAATCTCCTACATAGAATGGCTCTCTCCAAGGAAGACCAGGACTGAGGAAGAGCAAGAATAGATGAATTGATCCTCTGCTCAAGTCACCAGCTCAGTGTTCTCTGCCCGGCATCCCACCAGCCCAGCTTCGTTCTGCAGGCTCATGAAGGTGTTTCACATTGAAAGAGAGGTTCATAAAAAGGAGCCCAGCCCTGGGAAGTATTGAATTTGATCAGCCAACATCTTACTATGTGGCTCTAGAGAACAAGACCTTGAGAAATTAAACCACAGATAGAGGGGCTAATCAAAGAAAAGGAGGAGGGAATGGTTAGAACAGAGAGAAGATGATGAAGATGTAGGCGAAGATGAGAAAAAGACTTGCTTTGATGACCAAATTTGTCAAGGCGAGTCTTTTGTTGTTATTAGATACCACTGATTCAGTTCCAATTAGCTCACGCTCGTGCTCTCTCTCTCTCTCTTTTGCTCTCTCTCTTGCTCTCTCTCATTGTCATCAAATCAAAATCAAGTTATAGCTGACCCCCCAACAGGTTTTCAGAAGCTAAAATTGTGTAAGAGGAGATTGCCCATTTTTGTTTCAAGAAGCAGCTTGTGGATTTGAATCACATGCCTTTGTGTTGGCAGCCCAATTCCTTATCCAGGTGTAACCAGGTTGCTCCTTAGAGGCAAGGACAGCAAAACTTCTTCTCACATACTTTAGGCATATTATCAAAAGCGGTCATTCCTTGGAAGAAGACATCCTGCTGAGAAAGGTTCTTGTTGTTGTTTTGTTGATTGTCTTCGAGTTGGGCATGACTCATAGCAACCGTATGAACAAAAGACCCAGTCAGAGAAAGAGAGGATGGATTGACACATGATTGGAACAATGGGCTCCAGCATATCAGAGATTATGAAGATGCTGCAGGCTAGGTCAAGGTTCAGATCTGCTGTTCATAGGGTTGCCATGAGCTGTAGTCAACTCTACAGCACATGGATACAACAACTAAGTTGTATTGTTAGGTGGCATCAAGTTGGTTTCGATTCCCAGGACTCTCTGTACAGCAGAAGTACATCCTGCCCAATCCTGCACCATCCTCACAATTGTTGCCTTGCTGAATCTCAACATTGTAGTCACTGTCAATTCATCTCAAGAAGGCTTTCCTCCCTTTACTGATCTCCTCAGAAAGATGTTATTTTCCCAGCCTTGGCCCCTCCTGGTCATCTTACTGGTTTTGCTTAACATCAAATCAGAACCAACTCATAGCTGACCTTCCAGTGTGCTTTCAAAGGCAGTTAATTGCATGGGAGGATATTACCAATCTTTCTTTCAAGAAGCAGCTGGTGGATTTGAACCACAGGGCTTTGGAAATGCAGCACAGCATCTTACCATTAGGCCACCAGAACTCCTTGCCATAATTTTAGCAGAGGTTATATATACAAAAGAAAAACAACTCTCTAACCTCCCACAGCACACCAGAAATCATCTTCTTATCAGCACAGTTAAAAAGTCACAATGTGAATTTATTACATTTTTCATTTCCTGAAGCAGAAATGAAAAATCGTTTCCTGAACCAGAACTCATTTCTCCTTAAAACACGAAATCTTTCCTGGGAATAAATCAAGACCCATCTGCCATCTTAGATGAGCAAGCACATTGACTGATGCAAACATAGACCGGGCCTATCATTAATTGTCAGAGGGAGTCACATCTGGGACAAGAAAGACGCCTGATGCTACTGCACCTGTCAGGAGAAATCGTTCCAACCCCAGGACTGGGGCCTCCACAGGAAACAAGATAGCTTGAGCAGGGTTTAGTGATGGAGCAGCCCCTGGGTAGTACAAATGATCAAGTAGTCAGCCAACGTTTGGTGGTTTGCACTTGCATGGAGGTACCTACCTCAATAGGGAACTCTGGAGGCATCGTGCATTCTATGCTGGACGACTAACCAAAAGGTCATCAGTGCAAATCCACTAGCTGATCCTTGGAAAAAAGAAAGACAGTCTCTTCTATGAAGATTTAGTTAGCCTTGAAAGCCTCATGGAGTGTCACCATGAGCTGGAATTGGTTCAAAGGCAGTGAGTCTTAGAGGTGACTCAGAAGAAAGTCCTAGTGCTGTCTTTAATATCAATACTTGAACACCCCCTGTGGGCATAGTTTGACCACAAATTGGAATAAACATTCTCAGTCTGATGATGAAACCCTCTACAATGATGTAGGCAGAGTGTTCACACTACCTAAGAATTTCTATTGTGAAAAACATAGCAATAAACATGGATGTGTATACATCTGTTTGAGTTGTGGTTCTGTTTTCTTTAGGGTATATTCCTAGTAGAAGAATTGTGGGGTCAGATGATATTTCTATTTCCATGTTTTCAAATGATATTTCTATTTCCACGCTTTCAAGAAATTGCCAGACTGCCTTTCATAGAGAATTCCAAATGTACAACAATAGATAGATAGATAGATAGATAGATAGATAGATAGATAGATAGATGATAGAAGAAAGAAGTGTTTGCTTTCATACTTTGACATAATACATATTGAATATTTATTACAGCTTTGCTTTGGTTTAAGATAGCTTGATATGTGAAAGCACACACACTCAGGTGAAACTAATTACATACCAAAAATTAATTTTTTTTCAAGAAGTAAAGATTCTTTTCAAGTTGTTTCACAGAGTCAAGTCTAAGGTTTATTCAAACACAATGAAGGAGCGCTGGTGGCCTAGTGGTGGGAAACTTTGCTGCGATCCTAAAAGCACGTGGTTCAAATCCAATAGATGCTTGTTGGGAGAAGTATGGGAAATCTCCTCCCATGCAATTTGTTGTTGTTATTATGTGCCATCAATTTGCCTGCAACCCATAGCTACCCTATGCACAGCAGCTCTGAACCCAGCCCTATCCTGAGTCAGTATCACTAATTCTGACACAGCAACCCCCATGGCCCAGTCACTATATTAATCCACCTTATCCAAGGTCTTCCTCTCTGGCAACCCTTCCAAATATAATGTCCTTCTCCAAGGACTGGTCTATGTGAGATGGAGCTTCAAAATCCTAGCTTCCAAGGACAAACTTGGTTTCACCCTCTCCAAGACAGACCTATTTGTTCTCTCGGCAATCCATGGTATGTTCAAGACTCTTCACCAGCACCACAATTTGAAGGCATCGATTCTTCTTCTCTCATCTTTAGTCATTGTCCAACTCTCTGAAGCATAATAAGTAATTGTGAAAACAAAGGCCTGGATTAGACACACTTAGATCTCTAGACTGACATTTGTTGTTTTTCAGTACTCTGGAGAGGTCCCTGACAGCAGATTTTCCCAAAGCAATTTGTCTTTTGATTTCCTGACTGCTGATGTTGAGAGAATTGATTGTGTAGAGAGCCTGTTGTGGCCTATTGACAAGAAGCTGTGCTCTCATCCGGAAGGCATTCAATTAGAATCCACCAGGTGCTCTATTGGAGAAGGAAGGGGCATCTCCTCCTGTGCTGGTTGGATCTGATTCAACGGCACACAACAAGGGAAAAGAGAATGTTGATTGTGGAGCTGAGCAAGCTGTAATTGTTAACAACCTCAATCTCTTCTCCATCTATCATGGTGCTGTCAATTGGTCCAATGGTGAGAATCTTTGATTTTGGAGCCAAGCAAACTAAAGCTGATAACAATCTCAATCTCTTCACTGTCTGTCATAATGCTGCCTATCAGCCCAGTGGTAAGAATCTGTTTTCTTGATGTAGAGCTTCAATCTATATTGAAGACTACAGTCTTTGACCTTCTGAAGCAAGCATTTCAGATCTTCTTCAGTTTCAGCAAACAAGATTGTGTCATCTGTGTTAATGTAGGTTGTTGCTGAGTCTTCCTCCAATCTTGATGCCATATTCCTCCTCATAAAGCCCTGCTTCCCACATAATCTGTCCTGCATTTAGATTGAAAAGGTATGGAGACAGGATGCATCCCTAATGCACTCCGTTCCTGATTTTGAACCATTCCGTGTTTTCCTGCTCTGTTCTAAGGACTACTTCCTGGTCCAAGTATAGGTTTCACATAAGCACAATCAAGTGTTCTGGGATTCCCATTTTCCTCAAGGTTAGCCACAATTTGTTGTGATCTACACAGTCAAATGCTCTTGCATAGTCAAAGAAACATACACAGATAGACATTCCTCTGGTATTCTTTAATTTCTGCCAAGATCCATCTGACATTGGCAATAATGTCTACAATGCCATGACTTCTTCCAAACCCAGCTTTTATTTCTGGTATGTCTGTCAATGTACTACTGTTACAGTCATTTCTGGATAATCTTCAGCAGGAGTTTGCTTGATCTCTTCCCATAGCTCATCTGGTCTTCATTTATTAGTCTTAAAGGCCTCACACTTTTTCCTGACTTGGTTTTTAAATTAAGGTGGCAAGGCCAAATTTTGATTCCTGTTAATTTGATTTGACCTTCTTTAACTTTAATTTGAACTTGCATAGGAGTAGTTGATGGTCTGTTCCATAATCAGCACCTGGCCTAGTTTTCACTGCTGATATTGAACTTCTCCAGTGATTCCTTCCGCAGATGTAATCATTCTGATTCCTGTGTATTCCATCAGGTGAAATCCATGTTATAACATGTCTAAAACAGGTCATGCAATTTACTGCCTCTGAAAAATCTTCTGGAGAGTCAGCTACAGAGTGATGCTAACTTGTTGGCACACAACAATAACACTGATGATTTATAGGAAAGGCATTTTAGAAGATAGCTTTTTTATTTTATACTAGTTTATTTACAAAATTCTAATACATTGTTTTCAAAATCAGATTCTTTGAATTTCCCTCAACACCCACCCATCAAATTGTAAACCCATAATTAATCCCCCCATCTCCCTGCACATCCTCATCCCTCTGCTTCCACTCATCTTGCATCCTTATATTCATTCTACGATAACAATTTTATACAATATTTATCCTTGTGGGACTGAGTTAGTTCACTCAGCATAATGCTCTCCAGTTTCTCCCAAGTTAGGTAATAATTTACAGTATCATTGCTCCTGTGTGCTGCATAGTATTCCATTGTATGAATGGACCATAATTTCTCAATCCAATTTGTTTGTGGTTGGACATTTGGGCTGTTTCCATGTTCTTGCGATACTAGATAATGCTGCTATGAACACTGATGTACAAATCTCCATTTGTGCCTCCGTTGTCGTATATTTCAAGTAGTGGAATAGCTGGGTCATATGGAATTTCTATGTTCAGCTTTTTGAGGAAGTGCCAAACTGCCTTCCAGAATGGTTACAGCATTTTACAATCCCACCAACAATGTATAAGAGTTCCATTCTCATCACAGCCTCTCCAACAATTATTACTTGCTGCCCTGTTAAATTTTGCCACTGCTACTGGAGTGAGATGGTACCTCATTGTGGTTTTGATTTGCCTTAGAAGGATTGCTTTTAAGACAGTTTCCAGTTCTCTATCTTCTATAATTCTTCAGTTAGGGACCTGTGCAAATTATTGAGGAGTGATGGTGTCAGTTGGAGAACTAAAGAGTATCTCATTTAGGCCGTTGTCTTTCCAATCACTTGCTTTGTATCTTAGAACTAGACAATGAATAAAGATAACAGAAGAAGAATTGACGCCTTTGAGCTGTGGTATTGGCGAAGAGCACAGAACACCCTTGGAGAGGGTGTAGCCGGAGTGCTCTTTGGAGGCAACAATGATGAAACTTCGCCTCCCAGAATTCGGGCATGTTGATAGAAGGGACTATTCCTTTGAGAAGGGCATGATGCTGGGAAGGGTGGAGGGTTGGCGAAGGAAAGAAAGACCCTCAATGAGGTGGATTAGCATGATGACTGCTGCAATGGACTCTAATGTGTCAGGAAATGTGAGCTGGCACACTCAGCAACACCTAACAACAACAACATCTTTCACGTTTTACAGCCCTAGCTGAGATACATGTAGGGCCAAACAGTAATTAGTAAATTTATTGAAATTCTTCTTTCTTATTGTTAATACCTACTGTTCTGGTATGCCTTGTAAGTTTCTTCCACTGTAGATTCAACTGCTTTAGTCCTTTCTTCCTGAACCCTCTCCACTACTACCCTGAGCTGTGTTATCCAACAATACTTTTTGATCTAACACAGCCAGGTCCATCGGTTTGAGTGGTCACTGCCCTAGCCACAGAGGATGCTGATCTGGTGGCCTTGGCCAGAGGGAATTGAGTTGCTAACCCAAAGAACATATCTCTCTGACAGTTCAAATCCACAATTGAAAGACAGACAGTCTTCCTCCCATGCTGTTCACAGCCTTTGAAACCCAATGAAGGGTTGGCTAGGACTCAGCTCAAACTCCATGGCAATGAGTTTGACTTTTCTTCTCACAGAAATGAACCCTAGTAGGACCGTGGTTAAGTACTCTACTGCTAACCTAAAGATCAGAAGTTCAAACCCACCAGCTATTGTGCAAAAGAAAACCATGGTCATCTGCCCCTGTAAAGAAGCCTTTGGAGCAGTGCTACCATGTCTTGCAGGATCTCTGAGTCAGAATCCACTTAATGTAAATGGGTGTGGGTTTGGGGAAGTTCATACAGTAGCTGCTTAGGTATTTAAGAAAGTAGATCTTTCTTAACTCTGGAGGGAAACACAAAGTGGCTCCATGGACTTGCACCTTGCTTTGGGAATATGCCTTCTGCTACTTAGTCTTTAGGACTCACCTTGCTGCGTAACACTAGCCAATGGCATAGAAGCCCTAGTAGTCAAAGCACTGGACTCCTAACCCAAGGTCAGTGATTCACCTACTTGGCAGAAGATGTGGCAATCTGCTTCTATAAATATTTCTACCCTTAGAAACCCTAGGAGGCAGTTCTTCTCTTTGTTGTTGTTGTTTGTTGATGGGTAGCATCGAGTCAGAAGCTGACCCCCTAAAGGGCTTTCAGAGGTAGTAAATCTCATGAGAGGAGTTTTCCCATCTTTATGGAGTTGCTGGTGGATTCGAACTGCTTGCCCTTGGGTTGGCAGGAAAATTCCTTACCACTGAGCCACCAGAGCTCTTTCTTATAGAGTCACTATAAGTTGGCATTGACTTAACAGCAAAGAGGGTTTTTAACATTTTTAGTAAAGTCTGGGGAACCTGGTGGGACACCGTTTCCACATTCACCTGTTAACTATAAAGGTCAGCCATTTGAACTTATTAGCTGCTCGGCAGGAGAAAGATGTTGTGATACACTTCCACAAAGATGAAAGCAACAACAACAACAACAAAAATATATCCTAGCAAACAGCCTCCACTAAAAGATAGGCAGTAGCTCTGCATGAGATGCATCCACCAGGAATTGAACCTGGGTCTCCCACATGGAAGGCAAGAAATTCATCACTGATCTGCCATTACCCTCAAACAATTATTGCATATAACCTCTTAGTTCTATTGCTTAACATGTTCAGGGGTAAAAATGAGATCCTATTTGAAAACGCAGTGAGCAAAACTCAAGCAAATAAAAACAAGTGAAAAAAGAGGAAATGAAATCCACACTCTGGCTAGCAAACCTCTCCCACTAAATTGTAGACATTGGGAAGAATGAGGGCTCCAGAACACTTAATTGTGCTTATGTAGAACCTGTATGTAGACCAAAAAGCAGTTGTTCAAAAAGGACAAAAGCATACTGGATGGCACGCTGTTAGTGAGTCTTCTTCTCATCCTGATGCCCCATTCCTCTCCATGCAGTCCAGCTTCTCAGATTATCTTCATACTTACTCAGTTTGAGTATCTGTGAAGAAAGGATACAACCCTGAAGAACACCTTTGCTAATTGGAAAACATGCATTGTCATTTTTTTTTTGTTATTATGAACAATTTTATGATACTATTTTTATTTCCCTTCCTTTAATAGACACTGGAATTACATATAAAATAACTGTTGTTCAGGAAATGTTTGGATATTTTCTTTTTTATTATTATTAAATTTTATTAATTTTAATGAACATTTACAGGGATTTTGGGTTTTCATTCATTCATTGTTGCACTGTTTTCTCTACCCTCCTCCCCAGTTTGTTCTTCTTTTTTATTCCCCCCCCAAAAGTCTGTTTTAATTGTCCAATTGCCACAGTGCTTGTCAAAGCCAGTTCCAATTAATCTCCTTTGTCAGTGTGTCCTTTGCCATGCCCTATCACTCCTCCCTGAGAGAGACTTCACCCTGATTCATAAGGAAAAGGGGATGGCGTATTCTCTTAGCTACTTCCTGCTGAAAAGGGACGCTGTGGGCTTCAGGGTGAAGATCTCCTCTCACTACTCTAAAGGGCCCCTTTGGCAATAGGAAACACATAGACTGTTATGGAGATTGAGCTTGGAATTTAGATGCACTGTTATCAATTGTGCTTAGCCGTACATGTTCATTTTTGCAAATTTTCATGAACAGAGTGACTTTGTCTATTTGCTTGATACATTACTCCTAGTGCCTATCACAGTGCCTGGCACAGAGATGATACTCATATATTTAGTTAATGAATCAGTTGAATAAATTTGTCTTGAGCCCTGGTGCTTGTGCAAACTTTGTGCTCACAGATCTGCTTTAGGCCATATTGAATTTGGCAAAAAGTTCATTTGTTTCTGGCATTCAAAGGCAAAGGGAAGCTTTATTTCCGTTGTGCACAAACAAAATGATGCATCCAAGCAAGCACATCCTGGGAATAACTACACTTTTCTCCTGTTTGCACTCCAGCCCAAGACTAATCTCACAGAAGCCCCCTTCCCTGAAAGCATGGGATGAACATTTATATAATGCGGAATTATATTCTTACCAACGGTCAGTTCTTTTCCTCAGGTTCTGATTTTACCCTCAAAATCCACAGCATACACACCACTGCTGCTTCACAGCACATATCATGTCCCCTCATTTCTGTTTAGGTAACGTCCTAAATGATCAATTTGGGGAGCACAATTATGTGTGCTGAAAGGAGCCACTCAGCTGAGTCAAAATTTGCATCTTTATAAATCATCATTGAAACCATTTTGCTAGGTGAAATTCAGTAAAGCCATGCCATGGGAATTTAGGAAGTAGCTTCCAACTGAAATACTGTCTGCATCAGAAGGGCCAAGCCTCCTACCAGAATAGAAAATAAAGCACAGGAAATGCATGTTGTTGTAGTAGTATTGTTATGTGCCTTCGAGTCTCCTGCAACTCTTAGCCTACCCGCTATGTACAAAAGCGCTGAAGCCTGCACTATCCTGAGCCAGTTCATTGACTCCAACACACCTATTCCCATTACCCTAGTTACTGTGTCACATAGGGCACAGGAAATGCATACTGAGGGTGAATTCAGAGAAGGGGCTTGGGGTGCTTGCAGTTAGAAGGTGGATGCAGGATATGAGCAAAGGGCCACCTTCAGACTCAAAATCTATGTTCAAGAATAGAGAAAATACTAGAACCATTCCATCCCACTTGATGGTTTTGATTATTCCGTGAATATTAAGTGATATCCAAGAAACACATAAAAACTCAGAGAATCAATGCCTTGGAGTTGTGGTGTCAGTAAAGTGTACTGAATATAACACAGATTGCCAAAAGAACAAGCAAGTATGTCTTAGAGAAAGTGCAGCCAGAGGGCTCCAGAGAAAGAAGGATGGTGAGACTTCATCTCACTTAGTTGAAGTATGTTGTCAAGAAGGTCCAGTCCTTGGGGAAAGATATCAAGCTGGGGAAAGTGGAGGGTCAGAGAAAGAGAGAAAGACCTCCAACAAGAGAGTTTGACACAGTGACTGAGATAATGGATTGAGCAAGGCTGAGATGAGACGGCTCAGGTGAGGCAAGATTCAGATCTGTTGTTTACAAGGTGGCTTTGAGTTGTCCATTTGACGGCGCCTAACAGCAGTGGCAATGAACAGCCAAAGTCTCGGTTAAGGAATAGGATGAGGATGAATCCTAGTGGGTGTTGGTGAATTGACTAAAGACCTTCTACAGTGTTTCCTCACAAGGATACTGCTGACCTTGTGACAATGTGACTGTACGATGGCCTTCCAAGGTTGCAGTCATCTTCAACATGAACTGCTTAAGTCTTGAGCTGCTCAGACAGTTCATACTATCGTGAACACATGTATTTACTGTTCATTTACTTCACTGGAACGCCTACATTTTAACATGTTCCAGTAGCATGTTTTCTAGATTTCCTGAAAATCGTGAAATCTGGCTTTCAGGAATTAGAAGCTGTTGCTGTTTTTATGTATCATAGAGTTGGAACGGACTCATGACCAACCCTCCAATGGGTTTTCAGAGGCTGTAATTGCATAGTAGGAGACCATCTTTCTTTATCCCTCAGAGCAGCTGGTGGATTCGAGCCATCTCCCTTTGAGTTGACAGTGCAACTCTTTACCCACTAGGCAAAACGAAAGATCCGAACTCTGCTCTATACTGCACCATCTTCACACTTCCTGATGCAGCAGAGCCCATTGCAATAAAAAAGGACTGACATGGGGGTTGGGGGGAAACTAAGAAAAGAGAGGATAAATAATGAGCACTGCATTGAAACAGATGAGGGAAAGAACTCTAAAAGAATTATTTGATTACATATTATTTGCATGACTATAGTCAGAATAAGTTGACTGGGGGGTGGGGGAGGGAGGAAATTGTGCAACAATGAAAGAATCTTTATAAAGAGAAAAGCAAATGAATGAATGGAAATTCAAGTTTTCTGTAAACTTTCATTAAAATATCAATTAAAAAAATAATTTTTTTTAAAAAAAGCCCATTGCAGTAGTCACCATGTCAACCCATCTGACTGAGGGTCTTCCTCTCCTTCGCTGACCCTCCACCTTTCCCAATATCATGTCCCTCTCCAAGGAATAGCCCCTACTAGCAACATGCCCGAAGTATGTGAGGTGAAACCTCATCATTTTTGCCTCCAAAGAGCACTCCAACTTCACCCTTTCTAAGATATATGTTCTGTTCACCCTCCATGGCAAGCTCAGTGCTCTTCTCCAACACCAAAGCTGAAGGGTGTCAATTCTTTTCTATCATCCCTATTCATTGTCCAACTCGTAGATGCATAGCAAGTGACCAGAAAGACCATGGCCTCAATCAGATGCACCTTAGTCCTCAAAATGACATCATTACTCCTCAATAATTTGGAGAGGTCTCTAACTGCACATTTCCCCAATTCAGTATGTCTCCTCCTTTCTTGACTGCTGGTACTAAGGGTGTTAAATGTGGATCTAAGTAGGATGAAGCTGTTGACAGTTTCAATCTCCTGTCCATCCATCATGATGCTACCTATCAGTCCAGTGGTAAGAATCTTTGTTTTCTTGACATTGAGATGCAATCCATACCAAAGGCTGCATTCCTTGATCTTCTGCAACAAGTGATTTAAGTCCCTCCTCACTTTCAGAAAGTAAAGTTTATCATCTGCATAATGCAGGTTATTGATAAGTCTCTCTACAATCCTAACACCATACTCCTCTTCATAGAGTCCATCTTCTTTAATTTATTTATAAATAGAGGTACCAGCAGTCAAGAGATCAGAAGATGTATTGCAATGGGAAAATCTGCAGTCAGGGACCTCTTCAAATTATTGAGGAGTATTGATGTCAGTTGAGGAATATAGTGCACTTGATTCAAGCCATGGTCTTTATAGTCCCATGCTATGCATCTGAGAGCTGGACAATGAGTAAAAATGACAGAAGAATTTATGCCTTCAAACTGAGGTGTCAGTAAAGAGTACTGAATAACCCATAGGATGCAAAAAGAAGAAAACAGTTATGTCTTGGAGAGGGTGCAGAGTTCTCCCAAGAGACAAAGATGCTAAAGTTTCGTCTCACATACTTCAAGCATGTTGCTAAGAGAGGCTATTTCTTGGAAAGAGACATCATGATTGGAAAAGTGAAGGAATGGGGAAGGAGAAGAAAACTCTCAACCAGATGGACTGACACAGTGACTGTAGATATGGCCTCAAGTGTATCAGAAATTGTGATGATGGCATAGGATAGCACAGGGTTCAGATCTTTTGTTCATAGGGTATTATGAGCCATACTTGACACAATAGCACCTAATAACAACAATAAAACTTGTATTATTGCCATTGAGTTGCAATATGACTCACAGTGACCCTACAGGACAGAGTAGAACTGACCCATAGAGTCTCCAAAGCAGTTAAACTTTGTTGATGCAGCCTACTACATTATTCTCCCATGGAGTTGTTGTTGGTTTCTATCGAGTGAGAACTGACCCATAGCTGATCCTGCAGTGGGTTTTTACAGGCAGTAGATCAGACAAGAGGAGGTTACCCAGCTTTCTCCCACAGAGCAGCTGGTAGATTTGAACTGTGTTTTGGGATTGCAGCACAGCTTCTTACCACTAGGCCAGTATCAGATAGAGACTCCAAATGCCACATTATACTAAAGATTTCTAAAACAGACTATAATCTGGATGTTAATCTTTCATCGTATATTCTTCCTATATTTTACCGTAAGAATTTTGTCTGAACTCAGCAAATTCTGAAACCTTATCAAGGTTCCAACTTGCCGCTCGCTGTAACAAACTGAACGGTACTAGGTTTCAAAAGCCAGTGAATTAGCTAGGTATCACTTATTTCTGACCAAAAGAGATGATTCTATTGAGATGAACTGGCAGGAGCAGAGCTTTGAGACACTTCTTCTAGACAGACTTTGATTTTAAATATGAGGGCTTAAAAAGCATCTCAGTGTAAAAAGAATCATTTTTTCCAAACCACAACAACTTCTTGAATGGGGTAACTTGGCATCTCCTTATTTTTATGTGCAATACAAGGAAATTATTTAAAGGTGACCCTCTTGCTAGTTAAAAGATGGTGTTAGGGGGAGCTCTGGTGGCCTAGTGGCAAGAAGCTGCAACTACAATTGCAGAGGTGCACGGTTCGAATCCACCAGATGCTCTGCCGGGGAAGAAGGGGCAATCTCCTCCTGTACCAGTCAGATCTGATTTGACGGTACATGCACACAAAAATAATAAAATAAAATTAAAAAAATATTAAAAAAGATGATGTTAGTTAAGCCAAGAGAGTTTATATTATGCTATTGTATGGGTTGTGAGTAAGCATTGTTGGTATTTTTACTTTTCAATTCCTCGTCTTTTTGTTTCTAGACTAGAATACTGCAGTAATCTGGGCAGGGAACAATGTGGTGGTTGAAATAAGAGAGGACTGCACGAGAGAGTTTTCAGAGTAGTTTTTGGCTGTGGCTGAAGTTTTCTTGGGGCTCTACATCCTTGCACTACATAACCACATCAGCAGAACTTAAGAAATGTGGGGTTTATAAAAGTTTTATAGAAATATCAGTCTCTCATTAATTGGCATTCCAAACATAAATTTGAAAATATTCTTCTGATCTCCTTTTAGTTAGTAAGTGAAACACCTTCGATCCAGGTACGCAAATCAGAAATTAAAGAACCACCCTTGATTACTTTGTTTCCCTTCTCCTAAACCAAGTTTGTAAGAAGATATATCTTGGAGAAAGTGCAGCATGAATGCTTACATACTTTGTCCATGTTGTTAGGAGAGGCTATTCCTTGGAAAAGGATATCATGCTTGGAAATGTGGAAGATCATCAAAAGAGAAGAAGACCCTCAAGCAGCTGGACTGACACAGTGACTTCAGTAATAAGATCAAGTGCATTAGAGATGATAAGTATGGCCCATTACAGGACAGGGTTCAGATCTGTTGTCCATAGGGTCATAGTGAGTTGTACTTGACTCAATGGCACCCAAGTATATCAACAAGTCCCTTTACCTCTAACTCTAAAATAGATCTCAAATTTCATTTCTCCTCCCCAATTCCACTCCCTTCACCCTGTTCTTGAAACCGTCATCTCTGAACTGAACTTAGTCCTCTAATACATCTTCAGATCTGTCTCAATACTTCCATTATTCATTGTGTCTTCTCTCCCAAATCCATCTTAAACATGGTTTGTTTGGGTTTGGTGTGTTGTTTTTTGTTTTGGTTTTTCTTTTAAAGTATGTTGTTGTCATTGTTTGTAGATGTTGTTAGTTTGGCTCCAGGTACTAACAACCCCGTGTCCAGCAGAACCAAGCACTGCCTGACCCTGCACCATCCACACCACAGGATGCTACTTGAGTTCACTGGTGTGGCCACTGTGCCAGTCCATCTCCCTGAGGGTCTTCCTCTTTCTAACTGACCCTCACTTTACTAATCATAATGGCTTTCCCGGGGGACTGGCTCTTCCTGATGTTGTTTTTGTTGTTAGGTGCTGTCAAGTTGACTATGAGATAGCTCTATGAACAAAAGATGGACACTTGTCCTATCCTGCACCATCCTCATGATTTCCATCATGCTCTTCAAGCGTGGTTCTCAGGCATGGTGCCCAAGTGTGGTGCCCAGGTGTGGTGCCCAAGTATGGTGCTCAGGCGTGGTGCTCAGGCATGGTGCCCAAATGTGGTGCCCAAGTATGGTGCTCAGGTGTGGTACCCAGGTGTGGTGCCCAGACATGGTGCCCAAGTGTGCTCCTCAGGCATGGTGCCCGAGCATGGTCCTCAGGCATGGTAGAGCCACTGTGTCAGTCCAACCAGGGGCTCTTTAGAGGAAAAGATGTTGGAACTTCAGCAAACATATACAGGGCATGTTGTCAGGAGGGCCCAGCCCTTAATTCTACCTAATAATAGTCTCAAAATATTGTACCAGAGTCTTCCCATTCCTGTTTATTAAAGGGAATTCTAGCAGTGTTTCTTCCAAGATAGATTTGTAAGACCTTCTCTTTTCAATGTGTTTTAAGAAAAATGGAGCATCTTAAATTCTGCTGTTTTCTTATATGAGATTTCTTGCTGATATTTTAACCATGCTGGACCCTTTCAGTACATCAAGCAATCTAAGTTCTCTCCCAGATTTTGTGCATTTGTACTTCCTGTTCCTTCTGCCTAAAGTGCTCTTTTTCTGGTCCTCAAACAATTGGCTCCTCTTTATTCTTTGTGTATCAGCTTAAATGATTCATCCTCAGACAGCCATTCCCTGGCCACCCACTAGTAAACAACAGTCCTTGGCTTTTTGGATTTCATAGCATCCCATTTACATCCTCCAAAAAGCTTGCCACTCTCTGTAACGATTGCGGGTTTTCAGCAGCTTTAATTGATTTTGGTCTTTGTCTCTCACTAGACTATATTGTTTGTTGTGATGTACCACTGAATCAGAACTGAGGCATAGCTGACCCTCCAGCAGCTTTTCAGAGGCGGAAATTGTATGCGAGGAGATTGTCCATCCTTCTTCCATGAAGCCACTAGTGGATTTGAACCATATGCCTTTAGGTTTGCAGAGCCACTCCTTACCACTAGGCCATAAGCCCTACATATTATTTACCTGGTTATGTGAATTTTCATTCTGTAGTTTGCATGATCTTTGAACAGCAACCATGCACTTGGTAAGCCCATTAAAGAAGGGAGTCAAAGAGACTTGGACAGTAGTTAATAATCATTTTGAAGAATTATTCCAAGGCAAAAGAAGTCATGACTGTGGTAGGTGCCAACTTAAAATGGCTCAAAGTAGATCTAACAGCATCTCAAACTGGAGTTTCAACAAGCAGAGCTATCAGCCAGATAGCCACCTATGAATCACCAGAGCCTTTGACCAAGCCATCACACGGTAGGTCTACATGTACCTGCATTGCATTTGAACAATGCCAAGTCTATTTACTTATCACCATGTTCCTAGTACCGCGATTCTTCACAGTAAGCACTCCATAAATACTTGATGAATGTATGCATTTATGAACAAGTGAGGTGTGAACAAACTTCTCAGAAATTCCAGGGCTGGGAAATGTGAGGTTTAAACAGTTTAACTGCTAGGAGACCTTGGTACTTGAAGAGCACTTGGAAATTAATGTAGGCTTTCTTTGACCCTATATTAGGAGTCTATGATTCAATTGATATGTAAGATTTCAGAAATGCATGGGCTTCATTTAGTCAAATACATCCCAGATAGAATGGAGTATGGCTCTGACACTCTGCTTTATAAATTCCACTCCAGAAACTGTACCATTAGGAAGCTTTGGTGTCTTAGTGGTAAAGAATTGTGCTGCCAATTCAAAGGTATGTGGTTTATATCCACCAGCTTCACTGTGGGAGAAAGATGGGCCAGCTCCACCCTTGCTAGTTCTCTGTTTCACCCTATATGATGTCCTTCTCTATGATAGAGTCCTTCTCTTGATAAATCCAAACAATCAAGCTATACAGTGATGTGTTGGGATCCAAATAAGGTCTTTATTGGTTAATTTTGAAAACCCACTGGAGGGCCAGCTATAGGTTTGTTCTGACTCGACCGTATACAGCAACAATGCCACCACTAAATAGAACTAAAAGGAAGACAGACCCTTTGTTCCTTCAACTCATGTGCTAGTAATGTGTGCATTTCATGTAGTCATTCAGTTCACTTCAAAATTTTATCACTTTTTAGCTCTTCCTTGGACAGTGGTAGTCATGTGTATATATTGAGTATCTAAATTCAAGCAAAACAAATTCCACATCTCTCTTTCAGACTTTCAGAAGACTCTGGGTAGTGCGCTAATAGCAGAAGAAAGTATGATCCAGCCAGTTCCACTGACAGAACATGTCTATGTGTGCACTATGACTGTTCATTGGAATTTATTAAACCAGGGTACTCCTTGGAGCCAAGGATTCTGAGGCTTAATCTGACATGCTTTGGGCATGTTGCAAGTAGTGACAAGTCCTTGGAGAGGAACATCGTGCTTGGGAGGGTGGAGGAACAGCGCAAGAGAAGACCCTAGATGAGATGGATTGATTCAGTGACTGGGGTCATGCGGGTAGGTATGTCAGAGACTATAAGGTTGGCTCAGGATAGAGCAGGGTTCAGAGCTGTTGTACATAGGATCACTATGAGTCACAAGCGACTCAATGTCACCTAACAACAAAACATCCCACTTGCATCTTGCCTCTCCTCTCTCACATTGCAGTCGAGATGGGAAAAGAAGGCAATAGTTTTAAAGAAGGGAGGGGGTGGTGATTGCTGTAGTGGTGGAACTAACTCGTAGTTGACCTTTCAGGGGTTTTTCTACGACTATAAATTATCAGGAGGATATGCAAGCAGGACCACCTATGGTAGACAGATACTGATGGGACACTGGTGGTGGAGTCCACAGAGAGCTATGCTTCTAATGTAAAGACAATTCTCTCTGGTGGGTTGGAGTCACCATTTGCTCCCCAGGAGAAGATAGATAATCTCCTCCAATTAGATTAACAACTTCTGAAAACCTGCTGGAGGATCAGCTATAAGTCTGTTCTGACTCTGTAACAATGACTCTTTTTATTCTTCTTTTTCTTCTTCTTTTTAGCTTTCATCCTAAGATTCTGAGAGAAGACCTAGTAATCTAATCCTGAAATTTAGCCAATAAAAACCCTTTTCTAGATGCCAACATAGCATTGACTGACTTGGTTATTTTAAGTGTATCTTCAAAAGGGCATTATACTTGGTGGAGTAGAGAGCTAGCAAGGGCAAAGGTAAGATAGCCTGGTGCAAAGACCTGTAAAGGTGAACTTGAATGTGCCGGTGACTGTGAGACTGATACAGGCCTGAAAAAGGTTTCCTTCTGCTGTACAGAAGGTCGCTAATGAGTTAGCATCAATTCAATGGCAACACTCTAATTATCTATTTACCTAAGCTGTGGAAATGCAAACATTGTAGAGGTAACTGCTCTATAGAGCCATGAATACACGGGACTTGCGGGAAGGTAGCCCAAATCTCACCCTCACGGTCATCAAGCTGCTGCCCTTGACCTGGCCGTCCCCCTCTCTGACTCCCCTTTCTTCTTCTAGGCCATGAAATGGTCAGTCCAATTACTCTCTCACATCCCTTTCAGCTCTGATCATCTTCGATTTGAGAATTGTTGCATTCTGAAGCTACAGTACAGAGAATTATCTTCAAGGGCTTGGGTACATAATTACAGGCTTTGTATGCTCATGGTGTTTCATAAAATAGGAATCCAGTGAAGTTCTTTTATATCCCTGTTTGTATTGAATGAAAAAAAAAAACCAACCCAACCACCCTGTGTGTGCTTCTTTGAAACATTGATGGGAAGTATGAAAAACATACCCTTGAGGCCAGCAGGCTCCTGGTTGAAGACCAGATTGAGTCCCATGAATTTGGGCTGCTTCTGCTTTATGGGTTTATGGAACCAATCTTGGATTTAACATGCACTGTGATCTATTAGAAACATGTAATAGAAAAGTTGACAAGGATAAATGTATTTTTCTCTCAAGCCACATTTAAGTATTCTCCAGAACTTCTTTTCTCACAATTACTTAAGAGCCTGACAAACCTTCATTACTGGGAAAGATAAAAGATCAGCAGATCTTGTGAGAAAGGTGAAAATTAAATCTCTAGGCTGTCATCTTCGGTCCTAAGATTCACTGAGAAAGTGACAGTCGTGTGGTTGTGTGAGAGAGACCATGTATCACACACCAAAAAAGGATGTGTTTAGGTGCTAAACCCATCATAACTTGATGTCCTGAAAAATGGCAACCATCACCTGGCAAACTCCAAGCATTCCCTTTTTCACAAGACTTTGAGGATAGAATCAGGGCTCAGCAATATTGTAAAGCTCAGGAAGAAAATATTCCATCATATACAAAAGTACCTTCTATGTGTGCCTGTTGCCTTGGCTGCTGTGTGTGCTGGTTCTGGCCAGGTCTTTGCTGTTTAAGGAGAGAGTCAAGGTATTTTTCAAAAAATTCAAATTAACACTACTTCCCCAGAAAACTGGAAGATGCTTGCCTGATTAAGTCAAGAGCTCCATCAATTGTTGTTAGGTGCCTTCGAGTCAGGTATGACTTATAGTGACCCTATGAACAACAGACTTGAATCCTGCCCTATCCTGTGCCATCCTCATCATCTCTGACACTATCAGTAATCATCATTGTTGCTATTTGTACCCTATCAATTAGATCAAACTACTTCATCTTTTATGGCAGTACAAAACCACAGTTGTATAATACATTTGAGAAGCTGGATACCACTGGGCTTAAAGTACTGCTTTACTTTGCCAGATCCCTTCCCTAGCATTAATGTGTGTTCTTAAAAAAGGATGTTTAACCAGCAGCATTCAGCCCAATATCTTATCCCTTTTTAACTAGTATCAGGCCTTTGAAAGATCAAATAATTCTAAAATAAGGGGCAAGACAAGGGGAGTTAGACCCCATAGGAGTTATATAACATTCTAAATTTGCCCTGAAAGTTGTGTGTGAAGCCACCATGAAATCTTTGGTTCCTTTTTCATCTTACCATGACATCTCTCTGATGGCTAATGGACAGCAACAAAAAGAATATTGAATATACTATGGACTGCAAACAGAACAAACAGGAATGACCTGAGAGGGTAAAACCTGGCGGCTCCTTGGAGGCAAGGATTATGAAGCTCCATCTGATAAACTTTGGGCATGTTGCAAGTAGTGGCCAGTCCTTGGAGAGGGACATCACGCTTGGAAGGATGGAGGGACAGTTCAAGAGAGGAAGACCTTGATGAGATGGATTGACTTAGCAACTGGAGTAGTAGGGATAGGTGTGTCAGAGACAATGAAATTAGCTCAGGATAGAGCAGGATTCAGAGCTGTTGTACATAAGGTAACTATGAGTTGGTGTCAATACAATGGCTTATAACAACATATTACTAAGTATAACTTTTTAGATATTTTTCACAACCATTTAAAATCAGGAAACCCATTTTTAGCCCACAATGGGCCATGTCTGGCTCATGGCTGGTGGTCTGTATACCCTCTCTTGTAAAGTAATACTTCTCAATCTACACAAGAATTGACTCTATATCCTGAATGCAGTCCATCTTTGCTGGCTTCATCCCACAGCGTAGAATCTTGAATCTCACTCATCTTCTCTATGGACCAGAGTAATAACCAACCAATTCATTCATTTCTGTACTTCATTTCTACTTTCATACAACAAAAAACCTCATGAGATTTTGGTTTTTGGTTTTGAGGTTACAAAAGTCTCATAGGATCATTTACCCAGTTAATTGGCCTGATGACATGTTTGGTGCTTCTTTTTGACCTCTTAGTACAGTGCCTTGAGACTTAAAAACTTGCAGGTAGTCATCTAAGGCCCAGCCATTGCTTTCTAGTCACGTGGGACAACAGAGAACAAAAAGGAGAATCATGTGCAGGAGGAAAATATGGAATGTGTGGCTAATTGCATTTGTGAACAACTGCCTCTTTTGTCATGAGACCAAAACTGCTGGATGGTGCCTGGCTATCATTATTGAATATTTTTATCAAAGACTGCATAGAATAAATAATCCTGATAAAAAGGGAGGATGTACAGAACAGAATTTCAAATTGTCATGAACTCTAGACTTCATTAAGCCCTAAAAATTGGATAAACCCTGAAACCTTGAGATAATTTTTAAACCTTAAACCAAAATTAATCTCCAGTACCTTCCTAAAGTTTAACAGTGGCTTCACTTGTTATAATAATAATAATAATAATAATAATAATAATAATAATAATAACTACTTCTTTAAATATTATGTTCCTTTAAGAACTTTCTTTAGAAAAAGCCCCTTAACCAGATAGAGTGACAACAGTGATTGTAGCAATGAGTGTGACGATGTCAGAGATCAAGAGGGTGGCACGAGAAGGGCCAAGATTCCAATCTGTTGGTTGTAGGACCACGATGTATCATAGTCCACTGGACTGTACAATACAACAACAAAAAATGGGATCAAATTGAAAATAGCCACTTGAGAGAGTAGAGAGAAAGATCAGTGAATTTATAACCATGACAGAGGAACACTTAATAAAGGAAAATGTGAATCGTCACATATCTCAAAGAGTATAGTCAATGCCACTGAATAATGCATGCAAAAACTTAGATGCTTTGCTGGGTATATGCTCAAAAATAACAAAAGCAATAAAATTATATGAAATAAATATGTGAAGGGCTTTATGTAACAAAAGTAAGACAAGGTAAAATAAACATCTCAGGGCACCTTTAGATAAGTACTGGAGGGGAAGTATTTCTTCTGATAAATACAGACCCAACTAGTTATAAAGGCCAGTTATGCTCCCTACAAATGCCCACGATGTGGGTTGTACTTACTAGTAGAGGACAGAAGAGAGCATAAATGTTGCTTGTTAACTTGAGTGGAAAATACAAGAATTGTCCAAAACTCCTTGTCCAAATCACTGACTGCATCATTATAAAGAGAGGAAATACAGTATCTTCACTCTTCCCACTGTTGTTGTTGTTATGTGCTGTCAAATTGCCTGTGATTCATAACAACTCTATGTACAATAGCTCTGAACCCTTCCCTGTCCTGAGCCAGTCTCACTGACTCCAACACACTTATCCCTGTCGTCCCAGTTACTGTATCAATCCACCTTATCTGGGGTCTTCCTCCCTGAGCTGTCCCTCCACTATTCCAAGCATGATGTCCTTCTCCAACACCAGTCCCTCCTAGCCACATGCCCAAAGTATGTGAGACAAAGCTTCAAAATCCTAGATTCTAAGGAGAAACTTGGTTTCACCCTCTACAAGACAAGCCTATTTGTTTTCTTTGCAATCCATGCCAAAATTGCTAAGAAACCTTTTCTTTTCACAATGGCATAAAGTATATCTAATCTGTATATCTATATTTATATATCTATATAGATATAAAGAAAGTCAATGACCATCCAGCTATACAGAAAAATGTTTGAGTGTTTGTAGCCCCAAAAAATAACCTACTAAAGCATACCACATAAAATCTAAAATAATGCCAACATACAATGTTCCCAGAGACAGTTTAAAGCTATTGCAGTTTTTTTTATTATTGACTCTGTAATGAACAGATATATTTCAAAGGTATTACCTACTCCATGAAATTTCTCTTTGATAGTGTACACTCTCAGTTTTATGTACTTCCAGGGTCCCTAGTAAAAGAGCTTGTTGGTGAACTCTTGAAACTCAGGTTGTGCTGCAAAACAGATGCCCAGAATGCTAGTTTGTTTTGCTTATCTTATAAAAGTGAAAATCTTAAAAAAAAAAAAATTAAAATCCTCTTGGGTTGTATGGTTTTGTTTTTTTCTATTGACATAAACAGACAGTAATAAGCACTGGTGACCTAGGGGCAAGAAACTGTGTTGCAATCTCAAGTGCAGCAGTTCGAATCCACCAACTGCTACTAGGGAAAAGGATGGAGAATTTCCTCCTATGCAATTAACTGCCTCTGAAAATCTGCTGGAGGGTTAGCTATGGGTTGATTCCAACTCGATGGTACACAACACAACAACAGCAACAGTGTTATAGGAAGCTCTGGTGGCTAGTGGGTAGGGAGTTGCATTGCCAACCTGAAGGCAGGAGGTTCAAATCCATCAGCTACTTCATGGGAGAAGGACAGGTAATCTCTTAACAATTTACAGCTGCGAAAAAACACTGAACGGTCAGCTCTGAGTTGGTTCTGACTGGATGGCAATGGTTCTGACTGGAAAGCAAACATATAGAAAGTAAGGGATGCTTGTGCTTTGATTCTGTATGCAAATAACTGCCTAAAAGAATTTTTCAAATTCCTTGGTGAGCCAGAGCTCTGGTGGCTTGTATCTCTGACGCATCTGGTTTGTTTACTCACTTAGCCTCTTGGCAGGCATTCCCATGAATACCTAGAGCTTTGTCCCCTGCAGACACTGTTTATTTGTGTCAATAGGATGGAGCACCTTCCAGTGACTTCCTTCAGTTTTTTTCTGAGTTGAAAATAAGCAAATGTAAGTCTGTGGTTTTTCTAACTTGGATGGAAGCAGTAGGTCTGAGCCAAGAGTAAAACACACACACACATACACAAAACTTACTTATTGTGCTCTTTCCCCCCCCTCCTTTCTTAACTGGATTGCCCTCATAAGAAAAGGGAGTCAGGGAGGTCCTCTGGAAGCCAAGAGAAGGCCAAAAGAGGTCAAGACGGTTGCTACAGTAGTCTCTCTTGGCTGGAACCGCAGTAGAATTAAAGACTGTGGTTGAGCAACAAGAGCGCTAATCCAGACCTCTTCTGTGAGGTAAGAAGCCTGAGGACCACTCGCATTGGTTTTGCAATGTTGTAAAACAATTCACTAGAATCAATTGTTTTGATGCAATGTAGCCTAAAACCGTATTTATAGTTGCCAAGACTTTTTGGTTTCAAGTAACAAAAACTCAACTCATGTTAATACTGAAAAAAATAATTTGGAAATAAATACTATTTGCTCTAAGCCTGCAAACAAAAAGTGGGTGTACATGTGTGCATATGTATATGTGTGTGTCACTGTGTGTGTGTGACACACACATACACAGAGAGAGATTAAAAGAGTTGGACCAGCATTTGCAGCAGACATGATCTCTCCTTCCCTTTCTCCCATCTCTGCTTGGAACTGTGCTGGCTCCTTGTTTTGTCATACTTTCTCCACACGATGGCCCCAGCCTTTCCTAGGCCATCTGGCCCTTGCAGCTTACAGTCACAGGAAGAAATGGACTTTCCCCCAGCAACTATTTCTGTTACTATGAAAAGACTTCCACTGGCCTTATTTCATGTTTGCGAGTATAGAAGACCCTCATCAAAATGGACTGACACCAAGACTGTAACAATGGATTCAAACATCAATTGTGAGGACAGTGCAGACAGAGTAGGACAAGGTTCAGATCTGTTGTTAATTATGAGTCATAGTTGACTATATAGCACTTAACAACAAGAGCCTTATTTGAGTCTTCTACTTATTCATGGGTCCATGTGTTGTTTTGTATCCTTGGGGAACAACTGACCTATAGTTGACCTTTCACTGGTTTTTCAGAGGCAGTAAATTGCACAATTGCATAAGAGAAGATTGTTCATTTTTCTCCCATGGGGTAGTTTTTAGATTTGAACCTCCTACCTTTGAGTTTGCCCTATTGTGCTTAGGATATTTGAAGACCTCTTATTTCAGAAGTGGAGGGCCAGTATTTCTTCCTAGCCTGCCTTAATTTTGATGTTCAGCTTTAGAGCAATATCTGATAAACACACATTTTTCCCAGTAGAGCAAATGAAAGATACGTCCTCATTACAAAAGTAACCAGTTTGATGTTGGTCCTCTCACCTTTGGCCCATGTGAGCTGGTTCCATCCCCCTACCCTGCTCTTCCAGCATCCCTTCTACCTCTCCCTTTCCACCCCCACCGCCAACATCTCTGACTCATCTGGCCAGCACTCCCTACCTTCTTCCTCCCAGCCAACCCTTGATACTGTGGCTCATGCCTCCTACAACCCTGCTTGCTAAAACTGAGGAGGACATGAAGTCTTTACTGAAGAAGATAAAGGACTATAGTTTACAATATTAATTAAAGCTCAATATAAATAAAACAAAGATTCTGACCTCTTGGCCAATTGACAGCATCATGATAGATGGAGAAGAGATTGAGATTGTTAACAATTTCCGCTTGCTCAGATCCACAATCAGTACTCTTGGCACCAGCAGTCAAGAAATTAAACAATGAATTGTATTGGGAAAATCTCTCAAGAGTACTGAAGAACAATCCTTTCAGTCTAGAGACTAAGATGCACCTGATCAAGGCCACAGTCTTTGTAATTTTTTGCTATGCATCAGTAAGCTGGACAATAAATAATGATGACTGAAGAAGAATAATGCCTTTGAGTTGTGGTGCTAGAGAAAAGTATTGAACATACTGTGGACTGCCAAGAGAACAAATAGATCTATCCTGGGAGGGTAAAACCAGGTACTCCTGGGAGGCAAGGATTTTAAGGCTCTATCTCACATACTTTGAGCATATTGCCAGGAGGGACTAGTCCTTAGAGAAGGATATCATGCTTGGAAGGGTGGAGGGAAAACACAGGAGTGGAAGACCTCAGATGAGATGGATTGGCACAGTAACAGAGCTAATGTGGGTAAGTGTGTCATATACAATGAGGTTGACTTAGGATGGCAGAGTTCAGAGCTATTGTGCATAGGGTCACTATGAGTCATAGTCAACTTGATGGCACATAACAACAACCTTAGGATTTGCAGCACAATTCTGTATCACTAAGACATCAGAAGATAGGGATGGTTTATTTTGACTGACCAGTGTGGATTTCATATTCATCCCTTTGGTGAGTAATGTAAGACGTTTGGTTGCTCATTCTCACTAGAAACAAGCTGAATGAGCAAAAGCAAATTCTGGATATGAAAGAATATGAAACAGACACAGAATGAAAGGCTATCCACTACACTAGTAAATTATTCATTTGTAATAAATGAGAAATGGCATCCACAATAGTATGTAAGTCAGAGGCTATGCTGTGACTCATCATTTCTCTCCAGGCACATATAAATATTCGTTCTTCACTCTCTACTCTTATTTCTTCCCAGAAGATTAGGAAATAAGGTAATGGAAATGAATATGACTTTCTCCCTGCTCTCAAAATATTCACAGTCCTGTTCATGAAAGCAACACATAAACAATGGTCAATCAAATAACTGCAAGAGATATATATTCAAGGTGCTAAATGATCCACAGAAGATAAGGGCAAGAGAGTTCATCCTCCTATAATATTACGGGAGTTTAGTGGCAACCCATCAGGCTGTTAACTGTAATGTTGGCAGTTCAAGTCTACCAACTCATGAGAAAGGTGGGCAGTCTCTTCTGTAAAAACGTACAGCCTCAGAAACTCTACAGGGGATGACTATGAGATAGAAATTACTCCACAGCAGTGGGTAAGGAATGGGATGCCAATGCTAATACCACTGCCTCACAGAGGCCTATCCCAACTCATATGATAAGGGCCATCGTTTTCAGCACAACTCACTGGTTCTCGAAATACCCAAAGTGTGAGACTAGCAAACATGTGGCTTCCAGAAGGAGCTTTGTACCATGATGAGAATATACTGACCAAGGAATGAATGTTAGAAGTTAGATGGTGGTGACCTAGTACATACGAAGCTGCATTGCTAACCCAAAGGCTTTACCTGTCTGGTGGGTGGAATCTTCCAGTGGTTCTGAGGGAAACTGATGGACAATTTCCTCTCTTATGACTTACAGACTCAGAGTCCTCTTGGAGGGTCAGCTATTAGTACCACTTTGATATCACTGAGTTGAGTTGAGTTTGAGGGTGGTACAATAAGTTAGCCTAAAGGTTACTAAGTTGAATTGGCCCACAGGCATGATGGAAGAAAGAGTTAGTGATTTTACTTTGTAAAATATTACAGGTAAGAATTGTAGAGCAATTCTACCCTGTAGCACATGGGGTAACCATTAGTCAAAATTTATTCCATGGCAATGGAAGAAAAAACAAGATGCTAAATAATGGAAAGGAACTTGTATTGTTGTCAGTTCGTGGGTCAGTAAAAATATGTTCATGCTGTTAGGGAGCTCTTGTGTCATAATGGTTAAGGAGTTGTGGTGCCAACCTAAAGCACGTGTTGAGTTTTTTACTATTTAAAGCTAAGGCGGCCTAGCAGTGTAATATGTTATGTGTTGGACTAGTAGTCAGACGGTCAGCAGTTCAAATTCATCAGCCACTCCTCAGGGGAAGGACAAAGTAGTCATCTCTTACAAAGATTTACAGCCTTGAAAACCCAGTGGAGGGTCAGCGTGAATTGAAATCAACTTAATGGCTATGAGTTTGGTTTGGATTTGATAGTATTCATAGCTAACGAGGAGTGTTTGCAAAATCACAGGCAACAGTTTGTTTGAAATTTATTTTATCAATTAGTTAGAAGGATAAGCCATTGTGTTTTTATTCAAAAGGTCAGTGTATAAAACCACAGTGGAAAAGTAGAGTGAAGCTGATCTGGGATAAAAGTCATGAGAATGCCTCTTCTCAGCTCTGCAAATCTCCAAGAAGTTCATGAAATCTTTTTTAAGGCTCAGTTCCTACATCTAAAAAATGCATGTGATGGTCATCCAGTTAGTCGACTCTGAAGCTGCACCCAAATCCTGGCATCATTAAGTGCTAATGGCCTCCATTTAAGTAGATGTTTAGTTAAACAAATATTTGACCATTCCCATTTTATAATTCTTAGCCTTGTTCATTGTTCTCCCTTGCTATGAATGCTTGATGATGATTCCTTAGCCACAGCTCATGTGAGCAAAGAGGTAAAACCAGCTATCACTCAATTGGTGAGACTCTAGAATTATTAACAAGGTGCTCATTGTATATGTGTGCACCCAAATTAGCTTCACTCATTTCCTTGGCCACACACATGAGCCTCACAAATGAGCGGAATTTATTATACCATGAATCATGCAAGAATATACAAATCCATCACCACTGTTGGAGAAAGCAATTTCATAAACAAGCCCCAATGCTGATAGTTAGTACTGGAATGGCTTCTTCAAACAACGGATGAGCCCTCCAGCCTTTGTGATGTTGACAGAGAATAAATAAATACAGAAAGAATGCATATGAGATAGGAAAGATAGCGTACTACAAAGAAACCATAGTTTAAAAATGTGTCAAGAAGTATTTGGTACTCAGATGATTGAAGGAGAATTTTCATAGCCTCCAGGAATTATCATATCTTATCTGAGCTTCCAGTGCTAGCTCCCAGAGTTGTTATTCCCACAGATGGAAATTATGAAGGAGCCCAAGTATAAAGTGAGTAATTGCTCAGGTCAGTGGTTCAAATTCGCCAGTCACACTAAAGAAGAACAATATGGCAGGGTACTGGATTGGAAACCCTACGGGGCTATTCTACTCTATCCTATAGAGTCTCTGTCAGTAAAAAATTGACTTGAGAGCAACAACAACCAATCAAGAATTTGGAGTCATATATGTCTAAAGTGAAATTTCATCTCACAAACTTTGGCCATGTTGCAGGGAGTGGCCAGTCCTTGGAGAAGGATATCATGCTTGAATAGGTGGAGGATTGGCATAGGAGAGGAAGAACCTCAATAAGATTGACAAGGTGGCTGTAAAGATGAACTCACTAATTTTGGAGATGGTGAGGGTGGCATAGGATAGATAGGGCAAGGCTCAGATCTGTTGTTTCCAGGGTCTCTATGAGTCACAGTCAACTTGATAGCATGTCACAACAAGGACATGTCAACATATCTTCCATTCTGAGAGTTCCTTCATTCTCTAAGTCTTCTCCATCTGAGGGAAACTCCAAACCAAAAAACCCATTACCAACAGGTAGATTCCAACTCATAGTGAACTGATGGGACTGAGTAGAGCTGCTTCATATGATTTCCAAGACTGTAAATTGATACAGAAACAGATCATCACATCTTTCTCCAGAGGTGTGGCTGGTAACTCACAGAAAATTATCTGGACTTTAACCACTGCATCACTGGTTCCATTTGGGACTGCATCTTGGTTTCCATTTAGAAAATATTGCCATAAATTGTATTAATTCCTCAACTTTGGAATCTAATTTCGGTGAACTTGAAGTAGACAGAGTTTCTTGTACATAAGTGATACCTTAATAAAATTGACTTTAAAATCTTTGTGGATGGGGAAATAGGTATTTATAAGCTATACTCCTTCCTTAATTTCAGAATCTTGACATTTAGTCCCTATGGATTATGGCACTCTTATTAGAATTGAAAATATGGATGTATTTTAACAACTTCTAAGAAAGTCATTCTGATGTCATTTGAAGAGGAAGAAGAGTATTTGCCTGTACATGGAGTAAAACCATTTCTTGAGGAACCAAAGAACAAATGGTAAACCAATCAAGATGTGCTCAGCCTAATCCCCATTCATTCAGTGATATCTGGGAACATTCCACAGCTTTAATATGGGATCTAACATTTGACTGAAACATTTTAAGCAAAAGGAAGTTATTGGTCTTAAATATACCCTGCACAAGAGCCCTGTTGGAATGGTGTTGACTGCTAGGTGAAAGGTCAACAGTTTGAACCTACCAGTCACTCAGTGGGAGAAAGATATGGCAGTCTGCTTCTGTAAGGGCTGTGTTGTTAGGTGCCATTGAGTCAACTAAAACCAATAGGGACCCTAGGAACTGCAGCTTAAACTCTTACCCTCTTCATGATCTTTAACATGCTCAAGGCCATTGTTGCAGTCACTATGTAGATCCATCTTATTAAAGGCCTTCCCTTTCCAAACACTCTACTTTTCCCAGGGCATCACCAGAGCAGTGAAGAGCAACGATGTCAGTCTGGAGACTAAGGTGTACCTGATCCAGACCATTGTCTTCACAATTATATGCTGTGCATCAGAAAGCTGGACAATCACTAGGGATGAGAGAAAGAGAACTGATGCCTTTGAGTTGTGGTGCTGGAGAAGAGTATTTTATGTACCATGGACTGCTAAAAGAACAAACAGGTTTGTCCTTGTAGAGGGTGAAACCAGGCTGCTCCTTGGAGGAAAGGCTTTTGAGGCTCTATCTGACGTATTTTGAGCATGTTGCAAGGAAGAACCAGTCCTTGGAGAGGGACATTATGCTTGGGAGGGTGGAAGGACAGCACAGGAGGGGAAGACCCTCTGAGATTGATTGGCTCAGTAACTGGGGTAATGGGGGTAGGTGTGCCAGAGACAGTAAAGTTGGTTCAGAGTAGAGCAAGGTAGACGGCTGGAGAAGAGTCTTGAACATACCTTGGACTGCCAAGAAAACAAATGGGTCTGCTGCTGTACATAGGGTCACTATGCATCACAGCTGACTCAATGGCATATATAAACAATAACATACTATGATAGGTTTTGAAGCAGAAGTGGCATCCAGTTGCTGAATATCATGCCTCCGGAAACCCTACGAACTTTGATAAATGTCAGTAGTTGTAGAGGGGCTTCAGGCCTTTTGTTCATAGGGTTGCTATGAGTTGTGCTTGACTCAAAGACAACAACAGCAACAACAACAACGTAGGGCTGTTGTACATAGGGTCACTGTCACAAGTGACTCAACTGCACATAACAAACAACATTTCCCAGCACCTTAAGCCACTCTTTAGGGCAGTTCTCTGTCTTTTAGGTCATTATGATTTGAAATCAACTTGTCAGCAATGGGTTAGGGGTTTTGTTTGACTGGTAGGTTTGTGGGGTTTTTTTTTTTTTAGCTTTGTTTTATTTTCTTTGGGGGATTTAGGGAAGGGTGATTCTATTTAAGGTGCCATCCAGGAGAGGGTGAAACCAAGTTGTTTCATGGAGGCAAGGATTGGGAAGCTCTGGTTGACATACTTCGAGCATGTTACCAGAAGGGATCAGTCCTTGGAGAAAGACATCATGCTTGGATAGGAGGAGGGATAGATCCGGAGAGGAAGCCCTGGAGAGAAATGATGAAATGCATTGACACAGTAACTGGGGAAATGTGGGTAGGAGTGTCAGAGACAGAGACTGGCTCAGAGTAGAACAGGATTCACATCTATTGTACGTAGGGTCACTATGAGGTGTAGTTGATTAGACGGCACTTAACAACAACAATATACTCATAAATCTGAGAAAATTATTCTCAAAACCAGTTAAAGAATCCACCAACTAACTCTTGTGATTTATTTTCAAATAAGTTGGCTATGTGTCACTCTGGAGATTAAGGTGCGCCTGATACAGGCCATGGTCTTTGAAATCAGTTGTTATCCATCAGAGAGTTGGACAACGAGTAGAGAGGGATAGGAAAAGAATAGATGCCTTTGAGCTGTGATGCTGGAGAAGAGTATTGAATGTACCAGGGACTGCTAAGAAAACAAAGAGGTTCATCCTAGAGAGGGTTAAACCAGGCGGCTCCTTGAAGGCAAGGATTCTGAGGCTCCATCTAACATACTTTGGACATGTTGTAAGGAGGGACTGGTCCTTGGAGAGGAACATCATGCTTGGGAGGGTGGAAGGACAGCACAGGAGAGGAAGACCCTCTATGAGGTGGATTGATTCAGTGACTGGGGTAATAGAGGTGGGTGTGTCAGATACAGTGAGGTTGGCACAGGACAGAACAGGGTTTAGGGCTGTTGTACACAGGGTCAATATGAGTAACAAGCGACTTGATGGCAAATAACAACAAACAACAATGTTCTCTCTGGAGAGGAGACATCTCATTATGAAAACTCACCCAAAAACCCACTGTTCCAAAGTCAAGTCCAATTTGTGATGGCCCTTCTTTTTGTTTTGGAGAATATTAACCTTTATGGGAAGAGACTGTCCATTGTCGTTGGTGGTGGTGGTTGTTGTTGTTGTGTGCCGTCAAATTGAATTGCTTGTGACTGATAGTAACCTAGTCATTGTCCAGCTTTCCCACAAAGAGGTTGGTGGATTTGAATTGCCGGCCTTTTGGTTAGCAGCTCAATATGTACCATACTATATACTGCCTAGCTTCAAACAGGTTTTGCTAGGATACAAGCAAGCACGTGCCTTGGGGGTACACCGTCCTGGGACCAATCAGCTGACTTTGCCACAAAATTGCCCATGTGATCCTGTAGTTTTGTAGGAAGAACAATAAGAGAAGAGCAGGGGAGAAAGGGCATTAGAATAGAGGGCTAGATGGGTAAAAGGGGAGGAGGAAAGACAATCATGAAAGCAGCAACTCACTAAGAATTCCTTAGAATCCATCACTGCCTGTGTGCATGACTAATTGGCTTGAAAATTACTTCCTTCATTTGCTGGTTCTATAACAGCAGTCATTCAGTGTTTCTGATGTCGGCCCAGAAGGGACAACATCTCAACTAATTAACTCCACAAGTGCTATAGTTATAGGCTCTTATATCCTAGTAGGATTCCAAGATGAGGGTCAAAAGCTCTGGCTCACACTTTAGAGTAGTGAGAGAAGATCTTCACCCTGAAACCCACAGCATCCCTTTTCAGCAGGAAGTAGCTAAGAGAATACGCCATCCCCTTTTCCTTATGACTCAGGGTGAAGTCTCTCTCAGGGAGGAGTGATAGGGAATGGCAAAGGACACACTGACAAAGAAGATTAATCAGAACTGGCTTTGACAAGCACTGTGGCATTTGGACAAGAACAAACTGGGAGGAGGGTAGAGAGAATAGTGCAACAATGAATGAATGGAAACCCAAAATCTCTGTAAATGTTTATGAAAATTAATAAAATATAATTATAGAAAAAGAAAAAAAAAGCTCTGGCTCAGACCCAGCTCAGCAAACGGGAGTTGTCATATGATGGTGTTTCTTGTTGGTAAGTGTCATTGAATCGAGTATGACTCACCACGACCCTATGAGCAACAGGTCTGACCCCTCTTCTATCCTGTGCCATCCTCACAATCTCTGACACACACAAACCCATTGCAGCAGCCACTGTGCCAGTCCACCTGGTTGAGGGTCTTTCTCTCCTTCCCTGTCCCACCAACTTTGCAAACATGATGATGATCTCATAAGAAAAACCTCTCCTAGCAACAGGCCCAAAGTGTGTGAGACAGAACTTCATAATTTTTGAATCTAGCTTAATGATCACTTAAGATGCCAACTCTTTCTGAAATGCCACTGAATCATCCCACAATATGAGCCTCCCAGTTTTCTTTATAGCATTTTCTCATGTGTAAATATTTTGTAATATACCATTTGTCTCCTCGAGGCACTGAAGTACACATTTATTTGCTGAATAAATCATGCCTGGAAGAAACAATAAAAACTGGTGTGCTCCAGTGAATTAAGTTTATAAACCTTGCATACATTACAGGAGGATGAACTAAGTTTTTCATTAAGGATAATGAATCAATGTGGACTATGACTCTGACTTCCCCAGGACAGTGGTATCATATAAAGCAATTGGTCGCTGGCAAGTCAGTTTCAACTAATAAATAGTAAGTCCACGTGTAGAATTGTGCACCATAGGGTTTCACCTACTAATTTTTCCAGAGTAGATTGCTAGGGCTTTTTTTCTGCTACCCAGAGGTACTTCTGGGTAAAATGAAACTGTCAACCTTTTGATTAGGAGTTGAACAAGTTAACTATGTGCACTGTGCAGCCAGAGTACTCCTTGGAGGCAGAGATGGTGAAGCTTCATCTTTCATGCTTTGGACATGTAGCTAAGCAAGGCTCTTCTTTGGACAAAGACATCAGGTTTAGAAAGATGGAAAGTCAGCGAAGGAGAGGAGAGCACCCTAATGAGATGGATTGACATGTTGACTTCAGCAATGGGCTCTAGAGTGTCAGGGATGATTAGAATGGCACAGGATAGGGCAGGGTTTAAGTTGGCTGTTCTTAGGGTCCCTATGAGTTGTACTTGGGGCAACAGCAACATAAAGCACTGTCATTAGATCTCTAGCAACAACACAAATAAACCTTGCAGATCATCTTGTTTGTTTTATTATTTATACTTTATGATTTAGTGATGGGGGAAAGGGGAGATAGCCTTTGTATTAGAATTGCTTTGTTAACGCATGGCCACAAATTCACCAGTGTATCCTTCTTGTCATTTGCTTCTTAGCAAACTTCCCCAAACTCAGTAGTATAGAATGATTTTATGATGCTCATAGATTATGTGGATCATAAAATTGGACATAGCTGAGTATGACAGTCTCCTCTCTGCTACACCATGTCTGGGTCCTCTGTTGGGAACACTCACACGGGGGCTGAAATTATCTGAAAACTTCATAACTCACACATTTGGTTTCTACATGGGGTGATTTACATTAGCTGAGACTCTTAACAGTTACACCTGTATATGATCTCTGTATGCAACTTCGTTCTTTGGCTTCTGAGAGGAAGCTTCCAGACAGCAGGTGTTCCAAGAGAGTCAATATTCCAGGAGACCCAGGCAGACACTCCATGACTAATTCTCATCCTGGCTTCATCTTGGCAGTCACACAGTTTCACTTCTGGTCAAAGAGAAGCTGGGAAATAGATCCCACTTCCTGATAGGAGAGGGGCAAGTTCACACCAAAGGAGATCACTAGAGAGAGGGGAGAGATATCATTCACCTCCTGGTCATGGTTGTATTATACCAATTGTCATAAATTAAACTATAACAGCAACAGTTACTTTCCCATGCCCCCTCTTTGTTCAAAGACTGCTGGGCAGTCAGGCAAGTCTGCATCAAGGCAGCTGTCCCCCTGTACTGGCTCAGCTCTCTGAGCTGCTGCTTCCTACTACTGCTTCCCCACGTCAGCTTGTAATTCTGCCACTGCTGTTGCCAACAAATAGTGAGAATAGACAGGGGTGCACTGGCTCTCTTTGACAGCACCCCCTGGAAGGCTCACATTGCCCTCACATTCCTGCTCACATTGCCCAGGCCAAACCAGGTCACTCAATTCAGTGGGACATGGTGCCTGACCTTTCCCTGTGCCCAAAAGGAAAAAAACCTGGAAATGTTCAATGGTGGTAATGATTCCCAAAGCCCCAGAGATGGGCCTGGGTGGTGAAACCCTGACGTTCTTGTCAGTGGATTTGCTACCTCACTTCTTTCACTCTTTCATCCACCTAACAAATAAATAGGTTTAAAATGCCAGCTGTAATATAGATCATGAAGATGACACAGTAGTGGTCAGCACAGGATTCTGAGAGATGTAATAAGTTTATCATGAATTAGTCAACTTATACAGTTGTTACTGTTGTTATGTGCCGTCAAGTCACTTGCGACTCATAGCGACCCTATGTACAACAGCCCTAAACTCTGGCCTGGCCTGTGCCAATCACACTGCCTCCGACACACCCATCCCAATTACCCCAGTCACTGAATCAGTCCACCTCATAGAGGGTCTTCCTCTCCTGTGCTGTCCCTCCACCTCCCAAGCATGGTGTCCCTCTCCAAGGACCAGTCCCTCCTTACAACATGTCCAGAGTATGTTAGACGGAGCCTCAGAATCCTTGCCTCCAAGGAGCAGCCCAGTTTAACCCTCTCTAGGATGAACCTGGTTTTTTTCTTAGCAGTTCATGGTACCTTCAATACTCTTCTCCATCTCCACAGCTCAAAGGCATCAATTCCCCTTCTATCCTCCTTAGTCATTGTCCAACTCTCTGATGCATAACAAGTGATAGCAAAGACCATGGCCTGTATCAGACACACCTTAGTCTCCAGAGAGACACCATTGCTCTTCAGTACTTTGGAGAGGTCCCTAACAGCAGACTTTTCCATTGCAATACATCTTTTCATTTCCTTGCTGCTGTTGCCAAGAGTGTTGACTGTGGAGCCAAGCAGACTAAAGTTGTTAACAATCTCAATCTCTTCACCATCCATCCTCATGGTGCCAGTTGGTCCAGTGGTGAGAATCTTTGTCTTCTTGATGTTGAGCCTAAATCCATATTGAAGGCTGCCAACAAAAATATACAATATATGTATATAAAACATCAGCATCAACACTTCCTCCAGGTTCATCTACGTTTGATGGTGTTTTGTGACTTATTGCTATTACATACTATCAAGTTGAAGCTGACTGATAACTAACTCTCCAGCAGCTTTTCAGAGCAACAAATCTCACAGGAAGAGATTGCCTATCTTTCTCCCATGGAGTAGCTGGTAGCTTTGACCTGCGTGCCTTTGAGTTGGCAATGGAAGCCCTTACCACTAAGCCACCAAAGCTCCCTTCATGAATTATGCTGAGTGAATTTTACAATCATTAAAGAACAAATATTATTTTAGTTCATCCTTATAAAATGCTAAAGAAAGGCTTACACATAGAAATAAATGTTCTTTGATGGTTACCATGGAGAAATAGAGGAAAAATCACCAACAAGAAAACAGACACATTTTCAGTTTTGTGAAGAGAAAAGCCCTAATACAATAAGGGGGTGACCCCAACAATTTCACCTTAAAAAGGGAAGACATAGACACGTATACCCAAGAGACAATGACAAAAGTAGTCATATGTTATTTCAAACACTTTTTAAAAATTGTGATTATGAAGAAAGTTTACAAAAGGTTGGGTTTTCATTCATTCTTCATTGCACATTTTCCTCCTTCTTCCTTATGCTTCCCCAAGCCCACTTTGTAATGCATCTCTTGTTCCTGATTGTTGTAAAACATACAATGTCTTACTTCTTTCAGACAGTTCTGTCCTCCAAAACAGAAATTAAAGAATTAAAACAACAACAAAAAACCCACAACCCTACCCAGCTCTTGTTCTGGATGCAACTGCACCCAAATACATGCTATTTCAACCCAGAAAATCAATTAAAATGGACATTTCTTTTGTCATTGATTGTTGTGGAAAATTATTGTGATATCTGCGCAACTATCTTGTTCCTCCAATATATATACAATGAATTACCACCAACCCCATTCTTACCTTTAATGCCATTGATTTTATTCTTGGAGACATTCATTCACTTCCTCACTGCCATTGAGTTGGAACTGAACCATTGCTGACCTCTCAGCAGGTTGTCAGAGCCTGTATATTGCGCAGGAGGAAGTTACCCATCTTTCTCTCAATGAGCAGCGGGGAGATTCAAGCTGTCCACTTTTAGTTTGGCAGCACAACTTCCTACCTTTCAGCCTGGGCCATCAGAGCTCCCCTTGTTGTCATTGTTAGTGCCATTGAGTTGATTACAACCCAGAGCAACCCTATGAACAACAGCTTTGAACCCTGTCCTGTTCTGTACCATCTTCACAGTCTCCAACATACATGATCTCATTGCTGTAGTCACTGTGGTCAATCAATCTCAGTAAGAGTCTTTCCCTCCTTCACAGTCCTTCCACCTTTCCAGACATAATGTTCCTCTCCAAGGAATAGCCTTTCCTAGTAATATGCCCAAAGTATGTGAGATGTTGTTGTTATGTGCCGCCATGTTGTAGATGACTCATAGCGACACTATGAATGAAAGACCTAAACAATTGTATAAGTTTCATCATTTTTCCAAGTTCATAGAGTTTCTGGAGGCAAACTATATTGGAAGTGGATGCCACTCCTGCTTCCAAGCTTATTTTAATCAGGGAGCTCCACCAAACACTGTCTACCATGGGTAACCATTATCACATTTGACACATCAGTGTCACAGTGTTTAGCATCACAGCAATCATGAGTTACTTCTGTACAGCAAATGGACAGACAAGTTTTATATACCACTTAGAAGAATGTTTGACCAAAAACAATTAAAACCAGGCCTGAGGGCCGCAGATTAAAATTACCCACCTTTGGCTTGGTAGCATAACTTCCTATCCACTAGACCAACAGCGTTATTTTAACAACTAGATCTGGCAAAATTCTTTTTATAGGCCTGATTTAGTATTAGAGATATGACACTTACCTGTCTGTGTTTGTTTACTATCTGCATGTTGCTAGTTACTTTATAACCTAAGTATCTATAGACTTACTTGTTTTTTATTGTTCTTACATGGATAAAAGATAGAGACTGCGATGGCTTCATCTTACTTGGATCCACAAGCAATATATTTGGTACAAGCAGTCAGATGATCAGGAGACATATTGCACTAAGAAAGTCTGCAATTAGGGACCTCTCCAAATTATTGAGGAGCAATACTGTCACCTTGAAGACTGAGCCTGATTCAGGCCATGGTCTTTATAGTCACTTGCTATGCATCTGAAAGCTGGGCATGAATAAAGATAACAGAAAAAGAATTGATGCCTTTGAAATGTGATAGTGGAAAACAGCACGGAATATCCTATGGACTTCCAAAATAACAAACAAATACACCTTGGAGAAGGTGCAGCTGAGGTGCACCTTCAAGACAAAGGTGATGAAGCTTCACCTAACATACTATTGACATTGGTAGAAGAGGCTGTTCCTTTGAGAGGGACATTGTGACTGGAAAGGTGGAGTGACAGAGAAGAAGAAGACACTTAAACAGGTAGATTGGCACAGTGACTACAGCAAGGGGCTTGAGTGTGACAGTGATTGTGAGGATGGCTCAAGATAGAACAGGGCTCAGTTCTGTTGTTCACAGGCTGTGAGTTATACTTGACAGCACCTCACAACAAGAACAACAATTAGTACAGCACTTGTCTATCCATTTACTGTACTGAGGTAACTTGTGGGTTGCTATGATGCTAAAACTATGCCACTGGGGTGTCAAATGCCAGAAGGGTCATCCATGGTGGACAGGTTTTAGTAGAATTCTCAGATTAAATATACTAGGAAGAATTGGCCATCTCTTTCTTAAGTAGTAGGCCTCTGAAAGCCCTGTAAATGACAGAATAACACAGAGCTCACACTAATGTTAGTCATAACTCTTTCTTTCAATGTTCAATCCAATTTGTTCTATACTTTGCAGGCCTTAATTTGATGGAAGACTATTAAGGATGCAGCTGTATTTTCAGAAAATTTAAACAATAGCTATTAACAGAGCACACCCAGGGCTCAAAATGAAATGGCTTTAATTCAGTTTAGAGTTAATATGAACCATTACTCTGATAGCATGATTCCACTTAAGGAATGTGGACATTAAGGAAATGTAGATGTTATGGCTGCAGACAGTGGGTAAATCGTGCCGAGGTTTTTCTTGGCTCCACAGTCAACGCTCTTGGTAACAGCAGTCAGGAAATCAGGAGATGAATTGCATTGGGAAAGTCGGCTGTGAGGGACCTCTCAAGAGTACTGAAGAGCAACGATGTCAAGCTGGAGACTAAGGTGAGCCTGATCTGGGCTATAGTCTTTGCAGTTATGTGCTATGCATCAGAGAGCTGGAAAATGAATAGGGCTGATAGAAAGAGGATTCATGCCTTTGAGCTGTGGTGCTGGAGAAGAGTGTTGAATATACAATGGACTGCTAGGAGAACAAACAGGTTTGTCCTGGAGAGGGTGAAGCCAGAGTGTTCCCTGGAGTCAAGGATTCTGAAGCTTCGTCTGACATATTTTGGGCATGTTGCAAGGAGGGACTGGTCCTTGGAAAGGGACATCATGTTTGGCAGAGTGGAGGGGAAGCGAAGGAGAGGAAGACCTTTGGTGAGATGGATCGATTCTGTGACTGGAGCAGTGGGAATAAGTGCGTTGTTTGAGATGGCTAGGTTGGCACAGGATAGAACAGCATTTAGAGCTCTTGTACATAGGCTCGCTATGAGTCGCAAGCGACTCGATGGCACATAACAACAACAACAACCAAGGCACAACCTATATAGCCACGTCACAACTGTGAAAGAAATGAAAACCAGCAGGAACTCTGTCTAGGGCCGAGTTTTGTGTCGGCCTTCCATTGTTGTTAGGGACCTTCAGCTAACCTAGGACAGATCTGAGTCTTTTCCTATCCTGTGCCATCCTCAGCATCTCTCATGAACTTAAGCCTATTGCTGTAGTCACAGTGTTGATGCATCTCATTAAGGACTCATAGTCTTCCCAAGAATGATGTCCCTTTTTAAGCAATAGCTTCTCCTAGCAATATTCTCAAAGTATGTAAAACATAGCTTTGCCATCCTTGTCTTCATGAAGCACTCTGGCTGCACTTTTCCCAAGATGTATTTCGTTCTTCTGGCAGTCCATGGGATATTCAGTACTCTTCTTCACTACCACAGTGCAAAGTTTTTCTTCTGTCATCATTATTCATTGTCCAGCTCTCAGATGCATAGCAAGGGATTAAAAAGATCACAGCCTGAATCAGGCACCCTTAGTCTTCAAACTGACATCATTGCACCTCAGCAATTTTGAGAGGTCCCTGACCGTGGACTTTCACAATGCAATACGTCTCCTAATCTCCTGACTGCTGCTACCAAGAGTGTTGATTCTGGATCCAAGTAAGAAGAAATCATTGACAATTTCAATCCTTTCTCCATTTATCATGATGCTGCTTATTGGTCCATTAGTGAAGATATTTGTATTCTTAATGTTGAGGTGCCATCTATATGGAAAGCTATAGTCTTTGATCCTCTGTAGCAAAGGTTTCAAGCCCTCCTCATGTTCAGCAAGCAAGGTTGTGTCATCTGCATTATGCAGCTTATTAATGCATCTTCATGTGATTCTGATACCACATTCTTCTTCATAAAGTCCAGCTTCTCAAATGATTTGCTCAGTGCAGATTGAATAGGTAAAGAGAAAGAATACAATCCTGACATACAGCTTTCCTGATTTTAAACCATGCAGTATTCCCTTGCTGTGTTCAGATAACAGCTTCTTGGTCTTGGTATAAATTTCCATATGTACAAACTAAGTGTTCTGGGATTCTCATTTTAGGGTTCAAAACATTGTATTTATAGATATCAAACCATAGAACATTCCTCACTCCCTGATGAGCAAGAATGAATAAGAAGAAATGAGTTCTAGATAAACAGAAACAAGAAGACCATCCACAAGTTCATCAGGGCAGCTGCTTTCACAGATGACCTTGACTTTGTTGAAAGATCACTCTTACCCTTTGTTTAGCCACATGCCAAATCATGCTATGGAATCTTACACTGGAAATTTCTAAAATATTCAACACTTGTGGCAAGTTCTTTTTGAAGGTAAATAATAAGAAATACAAACAATTGAATTCAGTGACCATACTAAGAATATAGGTGTACCTTCATGATGTACTCTAAGAAATATGTTGACTATAAAACCACAAATGCAGATTGTTAAGGTTTTTTTTTTAAACTTCAGCCACAATAGTAAGAAAACATGCCAGATATTATATAAGAAACTTAATTGGCTGTTAGTCAATCCTAGTGTTATCTTTTCAACCGGAGTGAAAACTGGGTATTTACAGGATTATTATCATGGTTTGTAACTGGCTAAAGCTTTGTGGCTTCCTTAGGCCTTCCAAACTAGGTCAACCAGCTAGTCCTCAAATCTCAAGCGTTCTATCTGACTGAGCCAGAAAGAATAAACACAGATACTATAAAAAACCCCCAACAAAACTGACAAATAAAGATTTTGATGATAACTTTTCCTCTCACAATAATGAAATATCAAGTCTTTCCAGGTTATTGAGATGTAAACTAAATTGGATGTTAGTTATACTACAAGGGAAAGTTACTAAGAAATTCCACATTGTTACTTCCAGGAATTTTAGATACACCACAGACAATAAAAGTTAGAATTTCACTTACTTGGCTTTTGGAGTTCAAAGCACTATTTTACGACTGAAGTCTGTACCTTACAAGACCATTTTCTTATATTTTTCTAAAGCTTTTGAATAATGACTGGTTCTCAAACAGAAAAGAAATTCTTTTTGTGTAGGTCTTACATTTTTAAAATGCTCCAGAGTTTAAAATATATACATTTGCATTTTCAAATATCTGTAAGCTTTAAAACCCTCAAGCATACATGGTGTTTTTATTTTTCCCATACTTACATACTAAAAAATTGAGCCAAAAAGGCCAATCTGATGCTGCAATTAATTCTCATTCTGGTTCTTAAGATTTTTCAAAGCTATAATCTTTAAAGGAGCAGGAATTTTGCAAAATCAGACTACAAGATCCTTCTCCTTCACAGTGGCTGGTGGGTCTAAACTTCCAGTAGTTTAATTAGTAATCAAGCACTTAACCACTGTGCCACTAAGTCACCTTATAAATAATTCCTTTAGTATAAATAATTCTATTTGAAGTGAGAAATTCCTTTTCTGACAATATAAGATGATAATGGAAAAATCTTCTCTTGTTAACAAAAAAAATAAAAAAAGTCTTCTGAGAGTTCTTCCTTGTCTGAGAAAAGAAAAGAAACTAGTATTGGTTAACCATACATATTTATTATATACAAGCTGGCCAGCTCCAGATCTTATTAATCCTCACAGGAACCATGTCAAGTAAATGTTCTTATTCCTAAGCTCAGCCTTAATAAAGCTAGAAAGCTTGTCCAAGTTCACATGAGCCATCATTATTAAGACTGGGATTCCATCTCAAATCTGTTCAGCATCAGATCCCACAATTTTCTGTCCTTGTTCCTTTCCAAGTTGCATGATAATATTCAATAAGCAATAGCTACTAAGAAAATAACATTAAGTTCATTTTTTTTAAGAAAAGATAGGATCTAAACCTTCAAATTACTTTGCTGCCATTTCAAAAAATACCACTAATTCTTAAAACCATCATATCCTGGAAGTTCAACCCATAGTGTAAGGTTGGAATACTCCAGAAGGAAGAGTTGAACCACACAAAAATGTTAATGTGCATATTGAGGTCATATCCTAGGTAATCAACTGTCTAAAGATAAAGACCATTGGAATATTTAGGATAGTGAGTTGTAGAATTGCCACCACTCAAGTTGGTACTGTATTTTCAGAAAGCTTAGTTACAACACCTTTCAAAGGTTATTCCATAAAAAATTACATCCAAGTTAAATCCATTATCAATTTTCTGTTTTTCCCCTCTCTGTGCTCCTAAGGAGTTATACTGCAAACCCAAGGTGGGACTTCTTGGGGGGTTCAAATCCACCTGTCACTCTGTGGGAGAAAGATGGCCATTATCCTGCCAAGTGACTTCTAGTCTCCAAAAACTCACAAGAGGGTCAGTCTGAGTTAGTTCTGAATCCATGACAATGAGCTTTTCATTGTCCTCATGGAGTCTTAGAATTTTCTTTGAATTACGACACAGTGTGATGATAGAAGAATTGATGCCTTTGAGTTGTGGTGTTGGAGAACAGTGCTGAATATCCCATAGACTGCCAAAAGAACAAAGACATTTATCTTGGAGAAAGTGCAACCAGGGTGCTCCTTGGAGGCAAGAAAGGAGAAGCTTCATCTAATATGCTTTGAGAAAGTTAGAAGGAGCCAGTCCTGGGGTAAAAAACACCATGCTTAGAAAGGTGAATGGTCAACAAAAGAGAGAAAGACCCTAAACAAGGTAAAATGGCATGGTAACTTAACCATGGGTTCAAGTATCTCGGAGATTATGAGGATGGCACAGGACAGGGCAAGGTTCATGTCCATTGTTTTTAAAGTCCCTGTTTGGAGGCTCATAGGTGAAGTAGTTGGATTCTGCGAGGTGGGTTCTCTTGTTTTGGTTGAGTGTCAGGTGTGGACTATTTGGTTGTTTTTTTAAATTTTGTTTACAATTGTGTGTGAGCTGATTGTATTTGCTAGATTTAGCTAACAATGAGCTATATGGGCCAGAAGGTGCTTGTTTAATGTCAGTCAGGACCTGGAAGGTGGACCTTTGTATTTAAAAGTCTGTTGGGCACTCACTAAGTCTCTAGTCTGGAAGTTCATGTCTGGAAGGTGGGTTCTTTTATTTTGGTTGAGGGTTGGGTGTGGACTGTTTGGTTTGTTGTTGTGTTTTTTTCCCCCCATTTCATTCACAATTGTGTGTGAGCTGATTGGATTTGCTTGATTTAGTTAACAACTGAGCTGTGGGCTGTGGGCTGAAAGCCTGTTGTTAACCTCCTGATGTTAATTGATTTGGAATGTACATTCCTCTAAGTGGTACAGCACTGGTCTGTCAGTTTGCTGCCTTGAGGTAATTTGGGGTTGCTGTAAAGCTGAACACTGTGACACAGATGTGTCAAATGCCATAATGGTTATCCATGGTGGACAGTGTTTGGTGGAGCTCCCGGATTAAGACAGGCTTGGCTCTGAAAACTCCATGAACTAGAACAGAATTCAGTCTTTTGTTCATAGGGTAGCTATGAGTCGTGTTCAACTCAATGGCACTTAACAACAACAGCCTTTACCAATCTTGATATTTAATTAAGAAAGGTCATGTTTGTTGACCAATCTTCTGGTCACATTTTTCTACTGCAGTATGTTTAATTTTTTTCTTTACCCAATTTTTTTTCCCAAAAATATGATTGTCACATACTTCGGGCATGTTGTTGTGTGCTGTCAAGTCAAAACCAACCCATAGTAGACCCTCGAGCAAGATTTCAGAGGCAATCAATCACATAGAAGGGGATTTCCCACTATTCTCCTACAGTTCAAACCCACAGCTGGTGAACGGTTTGAAAGTCATGCCTTTATGATTACAATATGGCTTCTTACCACTAGGTTACCAAAGCTCCCTGTTGTTGTTGTTGTGATGTTGTATCATAGAGTCAGAACCAATCTATACCTAACTCTCTCTGGCAGGTTTTCAGAGGCATTAATTGCACAGGAAGAGATTGCCCATCCTTCTGCCACCGAGCAGCTTGTGGCCTCAAACTGCGTGCCTTCGGGATTGCAGTACAGCTTCTTGCCACTCATGCTTGGAAAAGTGGAGAGTCAGCCAAAGAGAGGCAGATCCTCAGCCTGATGAGTTTACTCAGTGACTGCAGCAATGGGCTCAAATGTGTAAGACATTGTGAGGATGGCACAGCATGGGACAGGGTTCAGATCTTTTGTTCATAGGATCATTATGGGTTGTACTCCCTGGCACATAACAACAACCTAATTTTCTTTAAAAAAAAAAAGTGATCATTTTACGTCTGCTTTTCCTAGCTTGAGATCCATCCTTTTTTGTTCTTTAGTGGCTTATTTTCACAAAAACATTTTTCTTAGTTAACATGACTACATCACACACACATAGATTTCTACTGTCATTAATTCCATTACATTCTGCTTTCAGTTAAACTCTACTTCTCAAGACATTGATTCTATCATCTACTTTGATGGAAAAGTGGTGAAATTTTCTTTGCATTTTATTTCAACATAGGAAATCCTTTTAATCTTCACATTAATAATTTCTGGAACAGGAATGGTAGTAGACCCCTATGAACCTAGGAAGGCATTAAAAGCTTCCAAAAGTGAGGAGATAAAGGAACTAATGCTGGTATCATGTGACTGCTAGTACCCAGCGTATTAACTGTGTGTCCAAGCATAGAAGTAATCTTTGACAACTTCAGTGTTTTCTCCATCTATCAGATAATTGCTTTGGGTCCAGTACTCAGGACTTTTGTTTTCTTGAGGTATGATCCATATTGAAGTCCTTTGGCCTCTGCAGCAAGCACTTCAAGTCCTGCTCATTTTCAGCAATCAATACTGTGTCATCTGCATAAAGCAGGCTGTGCTACTAGAGGGAAGAGTAAATCTCAGCCAGAATTCTGTGATCATTGTAGACAGCAGAGAAGTGAGAATAGTGACAGTGGGGCCAATCACAAATCAAACCAATCATTTTCCTAGCTATGACTGTTCCCCTTATCACTACTGCATTAAAGCTACAGTGTACCTTTTAGTTGAATTGATAGGGAAAAACAATTGTGACACAGAAAATTATAAGGAAAGTCAATGGCCTCTGGTGCAACGAAGGGCACCAACTTTCCATGGCTTAGCAGATCAAGTAATGGTGGCAAAAGGAAGTTGATAAGCTTTGAATCCCAATATTGTATGGCTATCCTTCATTTGGGGATCTGTTGTACTTACCCTCTTTTATGTGTTGCATGTAAATCCTAACCTCTATATACTAATGAGGGAGCTCTGGTGGCCTAGTAGTAAGAGGCTGCACTGCAATCCCGTAGGCATGTAGTTTGAATCCATCTGGGGGAATGGGCAATCTCCTCCTGTACAATTTACTGCTTCTGAAAGCTACTGGACAGTCAGCTATGGGTCAGTTCTGACTTGATGGCACACAACAACAACATATATTAATGCCTACAGACAGTGAGCGTCTCCAGTGATTTTTCTCCACAGATCTATTCAATGTGAAACCAGACAGATGAAGTCCTTGTGTATAGTCATCATTTGTGTTTTTAAAAGAAGGTATTTGTAATAAATAAATCATTGTACAAATTTTTTTAAAAATAAAATTGTAAGTTGGAACTCTTATCAACAGACTAGTCTTCTCCTATCATCCATTCTCATTTAATTCCCTAGAAGATAAAGTGTGTTTAAGATTAAGAATGTTTAAAATTAAGATTAAGAATGTTTAAGATTAAGATATGCTATCTAATTTCCAGACCATTAAGCCATATTCTCCTCTTCCCAACGCCTTTGCAAAAGAGTAAAAGAAGCCTGACTTTTGAAAGGTCTCATTGTTAGGTGCCATTGAGCCAGCCCCTGGCCCATGGTGAGCCCCTACTTAAAGGAATAAAACATTGTCCAGTCCCGTGCACTCTCCATGGCCGAACACAGAGTGAACCAAGATGATCCATGGGGTTTTCATTGGCTGATTTTCTGAGCACACATCCTCCTTTGTTCTTAGGCTGTCTTAGATTGGAAGCTTCTCTAAACAATATTCATCATCATATTCACACATGGGCTTCTACTGATAGACAGAGACTGCACAAGAGCTGCATCGGCTAGGCATCGAACCAAGGTCTTCCACATGGAAGTTGAGAATTCTTTCATTGTTCTAACAGAAATGTCTTGTTCTTAATGTCATATGCCGTTCAAGTCAACTATGACTCATAGCGACCCTGTGAACAACAAATCAGAACACTGTCCTATCCTAAGGCATCTTCATGATCTTTGACATACTCAAATCCATTGTTGCATTAACTGTGTCTGTCCATCTTGGTGAGGGTCTTCTTTTTCTCTGATGCCCCACCTTTCTCAGCATGCCTTTTTCCAAAGACTGGCCCACCCTGACAGCATGCTCAAAGTGTATGAGACAAAGTTTCACCATCCTTGACTCTAAGGAGCATCCTGATCCTACTTTCTCCAAGACGTATCCGTTTATTCTTTTGGCTTTGCACGGAATAGTCAGTACTCTATGCCATCAAAGGTGTTGATTCTTCTTTGGTCTTCACTGTGCCATTTTCCAATCCACACGAAGCAGCTGAAAAGGTCATGGCTTGAATCAGGCCCACCTGAGTCTTCAAACTGACCCCCCCCCCCGCCCCCACCCCATTTATCACTTTGGAGAGATCCTTGGCAGCAGATTTCCCTGGTGCAATGTGTCTTAATTTGTCTGTTGATTGTGTTGATTGTGTGGATCCAAGGTGTTGATTGTGGATCCAAGTAAAAGGAAATTGTTCACGACTTCAATCTTTTCTCCATCTATCATGATAATTGCCTATGCAGGCGGACAAAATAAGAGACTAGATTTTTGAAAAGGCGGGGGGGAATGAAAACTGATCTACTTATCCTCATAATTAAAGAGTTGCACTGGCAGATTCTCTAGTCTCGGAGTGGCACCAAAACAGTTTTCATCATCCTGAGCTTAGATATTCTGAGGCCTCTGTCCTCCCTTGATTTAAATTCCCATTTCTCGACATGTGTGCGGCCCCACCCTGAGCATGTGTTCCTGACCTCATAGTCTCAGAAGTTCTAATGATCACACACATGTGGGGGAGATGCTGGGCATTCCATCAATCCTTAATTAGGAAATAAGGTTGCCACCCTTTTAATACTGAAAACAATAGTGTTTAAGAAAGGGATCTATTAAAGTCTCCCTCTCCTTGGGAGTGTGAAGACCTTTATGGGAGGAATTCAGTACTTGATGCTTTAAAATAATGTGTTCATAGATATTTTATTACAAAAACAGACATACTGATATATACATTGACTCACTACAATGGACTATAGCAACAGATCCAAGTATAGCCGAGATTGTAAGGTGAGAGCAGAACAGCTGGGATTCCATTCTGTTCTAATAGGGTAGCTATGAGTCAGCGTTGACTCAGTCACACTTACCAACAATGTACACTTGCTAATTTGTATTCCTTTATTTTTCCCCTTACACTGTGAACTCCAGAAGTACAAGAACCGTATTTCATTCATATATATGTAACCACTACCATCAAGTTGATCCTGATGGATAATGACCCTATTGGACAGAGTATAATTGTCTCATAGTGTTTCCAAGGCAGTACTCTTTGTTGCTGTTGTTATGTGCCATCAAGTCACTTGCGACTCATAGCAACCGTATATACAGCACCTATGAACCTTGTTCTATCCTGAGCCAACCTTATTGTCTCTGACACTTCTACCCATATTACCCCAGTCACTGAATCAATCCATCTCGTTGAGGGTCCTCCTCTCCTGTGCTGTCCCTCCACCATAATGGCCCTTTCCAAGGACTGGTCCCACCTTGCAACATATCCGGAGTATGTTAGACAAAGGTTCAGAATCCTTGCCTCCAAGGAGAATTCTGGTTTCACCCTCTCCTGGATGAGCCTGTTTGTTCTCCTAGCAGTCCATGGTATATTCAATACTCTTCTCAAGCACCACAGCTCAAAAGGCAGTACTCTTTAGAAAACCAATTTACCAGCTTTTACTCCTGAAGAGTAGCTGGTGGGTTCGAACTGCTAACCCTTAAGTTAGCATCCAAATGCTAAACCATTGATATGCCAGGGATCCTCCCTTTGTGTGTGTTGTTACTGAGTGCTGTTGAATTGACTCTGACTTAGAGCAACCTTTTTACACAACTCTGCCAGTTGTATAGACTGTTGTAAGGAAACTGCCAGTCCTGCCATTGTCACAAGTCATCGTGAGGCCACTTTGTTGCGGTCACCAGGCCAGTCCCTCTTGTTGTGAGTCTTTCTATTTATCACTGACTCTTTACTTTGCCAAGCGTGTTGTCTCCAGGGACCATCCTCTCCTGGCAATATGCCCAACGCTTATGATCAGTGCCGGTTGCATGATGCATTGGGTACTAGGCCAATAACCAAAAGGTTGGAAATTCTAATTCGCCAGCTGCTCTGGAGGAGAGATATGGGCCACCACCTTCCAAAAATATTTTCATCATTAAAAATCCAACTAAAGGATCAATATGAAGTTGTGACATTGTCACACTCTGGTGACTTGCGTGTTGCTATGATATTGTAAGTAATGCCACCCGTGCTTCAAATTCCAGCTGGGTTGTTTGCATAGGCTCCTTTATAGCCTCCATCCTTGTGACTAATATTAAAAAAAAACTCACTGCCATTGATGTGTACCTGACTCATAACTGAGCGTCCAGTGGGTGTTCAGAAGCTGTTCCATAGCACTTGAGGAGACTGCCCATCCTTCTTCTGGAGCAACTGTTGGATTTCAATCACCTACCTTTGGATCAGCAGCACAAATCTTTACCCGTTAGGCCACCCGAGCTCCCCGTGGCCAACGTTGTTCTTGTTAAGCTTCATCATCTTTGTTCCCAAAGAGCACTCTGACTGCACCTCCTCGCAGATATACCTGTTTGTCCTTTTGTAGCCCATGGGATCTTCAGCACTCTCCCCCCAAATCTAGCCCCTTCTAATCAAAGCCGCTTACCAATTCGTTTTGACTCATAGCAACTATGCGTGTCCCAGTCAAACTGTGCTCCGTCAGGTTTTCAGCAGCTGCATTTTGGGAAATAGGTTGCCAGATTTTTCTGCCTCTAGGTGGACACCACCCGCTCACCTTTGATCGAGCAGCTGAGCATGCTGTTTGTTCCACTGAGAGACTCCACCCCCATAAACGTCGTTGCCTAATATACTGCATGGAATGTATCTATTTGATTGATTAACTGGACTAGCAGTGACTTAGCTTTGTACGAATTTCATTATCTAAAATAAACAAACAAACAAATAAATAAATAAATTTCATTATCTTAAATTCAAAGGTCATGATGACATTGTACTAGAACTTGTGGAAGTTCATTGTCAGTCAGCTCATCAGCCATAGATTGAGAATCAATTTACACTGTCTAGATGGACCATTCATGCTTAAAGTCATTAGCGGGCTCTAGCTTGGGGGGAAATCTCTCTCTCTCTCTCTCTCTCGCTCTCTCGCTCTGTGCTCAGCAGCACTTAAATAACCACTACCTTGCCTGTATTTTGAAAAATATTTCCATGTGGAGCCCAGCCATTCTTCCTCCTACGGAGCATATTAGTTATGCATGAGTCTTCCAACTGAATTCTCCTCTGATTTCTATCAGGAGTTTACTCAACACGTGTAATACTTAGACTTTAATTAGAGTAGGGAAAAGTGAGTGGTGAGGTAACCAGCCCAAGGCAGCTACTGTTTCTTTTCTCCATTTTAATTGTTTTATTTCACCTCTGACTATTTCCCTCAACAGCCTAAAGAGTCAATGTCAACATGATGGAGAACTCTCCTGTACCGACACAACTCTCCCTGACGGCAGTAATCTCAGAATCTTGACTTTTCAGCCAGCTGCTCACTTGGTGATGGGCTGCAGACACTAGATATTGTTGCTATTATTGTTACATGCCATCCTTCCAGTGGGTTCTTCAGAGGCTATAAATCAGACGCAAGGAGATTGCTTATCTTTCCCCCCCCCTTGGAACAGCTGGTAGATTTGAACTGCCTGCCTTTGGCTTGGCAGAGTGACTCCTTACCCACTACATCATGAGACGTCCCTACTAGACACTGTATTGTGCTTTGATGAGCCTCGGAAAAAAGTCACGGCCCCCAGGAACTCTGCACACCAGAGGCCCGGGCAGGCAATGAGATGCTCACCAGATGCCAGACCTTCCTCCCCCTACAGTGCAGGGAGACAAGCAGCTCAGAACGGACTACTGGTCCTTCTCTTTTCTCAGCTTTTGCATTCCAGTCACCCATTATTATTAATGCTTCTTGACTCAGGCTGGGTTTAGAAGAGGCCTTCATAATATGGTATTATAGCTAATGTTAGATGGATCTTGGCTGAAAGCAGAGAGTACCAGAGGAATGTCTATCTCTGTTTCATTGACTATGCTAAGGCTTTTGACTGTGTGGATCACAACAAACTGAAGCTGAAGCTGAAAATAATGGAAATCCCAGAACACTTGGTCGTGCTATGTGAAACCTATACAGGAGGTAGTTGTCAGAACAGAGCAAGGAAACACTGCAAGGTTCAAAATTGGGAAGGGTGTGAATCAAAGATGTGTCCTATCTCCATATCATTTCAGTCTATGCTTGATCTTAACCAAAAGACCGAGAAACAGTTTATCTTTTCAATCTATATGGAGAACAGATTATCTGGGAGACTGGACTCTATGAGGAGAAATGTGGCATCAGGATTAGAGGAAGACTCATCAATAACCTACGATATGCAGGTGACAAAACCCTGCTTGCTGAAACGGAGAACCTAAAGCACTTGTTGCAGAAGGTCAAGGACTGCAGCCTTCATGCTCAACATCACAAAAACAGAGATTCTCATTACTGGGCCAATTAGCAGCATCATAATAGATGGTGAAGAGATTGAGACTGTTAACAGCTTTAGTTTGGCTCCACAATCAACATGCTTGGTACCAGCTAAAAGATGAATTGCAATGGGAAAGTATGCTGTAAGAGAACCCTCCAAAGTATTGAAGAGCAACAATGTCAGTCTGGAGACTAAGGTGTGCCTGATCCAGATGATAGCCTTTGCCATTCCTTGTATGTCAGAAGAAGCTTCAGAAACCTGAACAATCAGAAAGCTAGATAATGACTAGGGGTGATAGAAGAAGAATTGATGCCTTTGAGCTATAGTGCTGAGAAGAGTATTGAATTTACCATGAACTGTTAGGAGAACAAATAGGTTCATCCTTGAGAGGGTTAAACTAGGCTGCTCCTTGGAGGCAAGAATTCTGAAGCTTCGTCTGACATACTTTGGACATGTTGAAAGAAGGAACCAATCCTTGGAGAGGGATATCATGCTTGGGAGGGTGGAGGAACAACACAAGAGACGAAGACTCTTGATGAAATAGGTTGATTCAGTGACTGGGGTAATGGGAGTGGGTATGTCAGAGACATTGATTGGCACAGGATAGAGCAGGGTTTAGGGCTGTTGAACATAGGGTCATATGAGTCACAGGCAACTCGAGGGCACATAACAACAATCACCACCACCACCTTTGCATCAGCAGAGAAATTCCTTATCACTAAGCCACCAGAGCTTCCCATGCCACTGATAGAAAAGTTGATATGCCTTATTGATTTTGTCTCAATTTTATAAGAAAGAGTTTTTAAACAAAAAGGAATAATGTTGTTTTGAAGTAATAAGCTCTCAATGATTCTTTCATGCAATTGACAAATATCTGCCCAGGGCCTGCCATAAGACATGCTCTTCAAAGTTTGGAAGATAGAAAAAGCAGCCTAAGATCTCCATCCTCAAGGTGTTTGTTCATAAGGATTAATAGGGACAGTAGCCCAACAACAGCAGTATTAGCACAGTGGAATAGAAATAGAGGACGTTGTGGGAATTCTCAAGCAGAGTTCAACAAACATTCTGTATTTGATATCCTACTAAATGACTCTTAAAAGTGCATCTGGTAGCAAGAGGCAACATCCAAAGTTCCATCCAATTCCAAGGTTCTTAAAGCTTTAGCAAGTCGAGTTGTCTTCCCTTTATCATAAATCAGATGCTGTTTGCTTTTCGTTACCATGACTCTGTCAAATGGAAAAGCAGATACAGAAGAGAAATGTTCCTTCTCTTGTCTTTATTTTGTTTTTTCTGTCATTAAATTTGCCTCAGGGCAACTGGATGCTTCAGGAATAGGTGTCAGAAAAGACAGGCAGATATTACTGATCTGTCAGAGAGCCTCTGTGCTCCATTACAGACAAAAATGTTTAGGAAATCAATTTTCTGCACCTACTGGATCAGGTTGATGTGAGGACTGACTTTGCATAGCCATTCAGTACTGGGTGATTTGACAGAGCTGATAGTTTATCATGAATACAAAGGGGAAGAACACTATTCTCCTAATAAATTCATTTCTTGCCTCTCTTTGCTGGTAAATAATATGCATATGGTAATTTGAGAGACACAGTGTTCCCACTGCTCTTTTTTTCATTCCTGGAACTGGGCCTGTCTTTCGTAAATGCTGCGCAAGTCAAAGCCAAAATTGCCTCAAATTTTGATTCTACAATTTTCATATTCTCTCTTTCTGCTGCCCATACCACATGCATATTGCATTCTCCTCTGCTTTGACCTGTGTTTTCAGACAGCTCAGTCCTTGCTCACAGTCAAAGTGTAGAATGTTCTAGAACAACTTTATGATGTCTCATTCATTTGATCATTTACAAATATATTTTGAGCACCTAATGTGTACAAGGCATTATGCTAAGTCCTAAATGTTGAACAATTAGAAAGGGAAAAAATAAAGCATCTAATTTGGAGCCTACTTATTTTTCAGACTTTTCCAAAAGTGTGCTAAATCATAAAGACTAAAGAGAATGTGAAATAGGCTCTTTAAATAGAAACTGGATTAATAATGAATGGGAGAGCCGAGAGTTTTCAAAAACTCTCCAGAACACGTGATTTCAACAGCAATGGCTAAATTGATAAGCCAGGAAAAGACAGAGCATGATTGGACCCAGGATTTTAAAAGGAAAGTCCTTTATGCAGAATTAGCATGTAATTGTAGAATGAGTTAAAGTATCCAGCAGGGGTGAGAGAGCTGGAAGCAGAGGGATGTGGATGTGCAGGGGGAGGGAGGGATTAATCATTGGCTTGTACAATTTGTTGGGGGGGTTTGAGGGAAATTGAAAGAATTTGTTCAAATTTATATTCAAGTTTTGTAAATATACTTGGGGGGGAATAAAGCACACAAAGCCCCCCAAAAAGAAAAAGTCAAGCCTGAAAAACAAAACCAACACCAAAACCCACAGATATACATACCAGTTTCCTTAAAAATAAATGAAGATATGTTGTTGCTGTTATATGCTGTCTACTTGCTTGTGACTCATAGCAACCCTATGTACAACAGCCCTATATTCTGCTCTATCCTGTGCCAGTCTTACTGTCTCTGACACACCTACCCCCATTACCCCAGTCACTGAATCAATCCATCTCATTGCACTGTCCCTCTCCCTTCCCAAGCATGATGTCCCCTCTCCAAGGACTAGTTCCTCCTTGCAACATGTCCAGAGTATTACAGATGAAGCTTCAGAATCCTTGCCTCCAAGGAGCAGCCTGGTTTCACCCTCTTCAGGATGAACCTGTTTATTCTCCTAGCCGTCCATGGTATGTATATTCACTACTCTTCTCCAGCACCACAGCTCAAAGACATCAATTCTCCTTCTATCATTCCTGGTCATAGTCCAACTTTCTGATGCAGAGCAAGTAATTGCAAAGACCATGGCCTGAATTAGGCATATGTTGAACTAACAATAGCATTTCATTTTTAATTGTCGGAACAGACAACAGGAACCAAAAAAGCTGGAACTTGAGACTTCCTACTTGTTTTTCCAGATCCCACAAGATTCCTGCCTTTGACTGGAGCAACTTTATATCACTTTTTAGTAATTGAAAACAATTGTGTTTTCCTTCTCTGACAGTTTTCCGCCTTAAACAGGCTCAGGCTTTCTCAGGCTTAGTCTTTGGGGTCAGTAACTCCTACATTTATTCATTCAGCAAACATTTCTTGACCTGTTGCTGTGGATTAGTCACTGTTACATGTGGTTGTTGAGTTGGTGGTTCCAGGTCCTAGCAATCCTGTGCATAACAGAGGAAAGCATTGCCTGGTCGTCCACCATGCTCACAATTACTGCTGTGTTTGAGACCATTGTTGTGGCTACTGTGTCACTCATGTGATTGTGGGTCTCCCTCTTTTTAATTGCCCTCTGCTTGACCAAGAATTATTGGGATTGACCCCTCCCAATAGCAGACTCAATGGGTACAGGAGAAATCTCACTGTCATTGTCTCCAGTGAGCATTTTAGCTAAATTTTTTCCAAGACCAATTTGTTTGTTCTTTGGCAATTAATGATATAGTCCATCCCCTCACCAACACCACCATTCAAAGGCATCAGTTCTTCCTCAATCTTCGTTATTCATTGTCCAACTTTCACATACATATGAAGCAAATGAAAACACTACTGCTAGATCAGGTGCACCTTAGCCATTAAAGTGTCATCCTTGCTCTTTAACACTCTAAGGAGGTCTTTTGTGCCAGATTTTCCCAGTGTCATTTATTTTTTTTGTTTGTTTTTTTGGGGTTTTATTTATTCATTTCAGTGAACATTTACAGAGATTTTGGATTTCCATTCATTCATTGTTGCACTTTTCTCCCCTCCCACCCCACCCCCACCCCCAGTTCACTCTTCTCTTTGAAAAGTAAAAGACAAATTCCTTCATTGGTATACAGTCCCCCCACATCTCCCCACCCCCACCCTGAGTATACTTCACTCTGCAACCTTCATTCTGCACCATATTTTCCCAATGTCATTGTTACATGCACTAGGAATGAAGAGTCTGCCCTATTCAAGTTACAGTATGGTGAACCAACAATTAAGACACAAGTAAACAAATAAAATACTTGATAATTTAGAAATTATAATGTGTGCTATAAAAAACAAATAAGGGATGTGTGTGCTACACTTTGCAAAATGTTATTATGAAGAAGCAATCACACAGGTAGCAAAGGAGAATGTCAAATAGAAAACAGATTTTATCTATTGTTTCAAGAAAATAGTTTTGTCTGGACAATAGCATATATAGTTACCTAAATCAGGACTCGGAACTACTGCCAGCAGAGCAAATTCTGCCCGCTGTCTAGTCTATGTATAAAAAGAAAGTTTTATTGGAACACAGCCATGCATACTCTTACATATCAGCTCACAAAAGGCAGCGGTGGATAATTACAGCAGTTGTAAGGTCTACAAAGCCTTAATTAACTACTATCTGGCCCTTTATGAAAATCATTTGCCAAGCCCTGATGTAAACCTCCAACATGAGTAATTACATTTTTGCCCTGTTATTATCAGTCCTATGAAGCCCAACCCATTGTTTATAGAAACCCTGTTGGAATGCTCCTGGTGTTAATAGTTGATGTCTAGTGAATGAGTCTATGTCCCAGGCACTCTTTAAATATTCAACATAAATCTCATTACATTTCATACTTGCAGCAGCCCTGGGTGGTAGGTAATCTGATCTTTCCAGTTTGTAGACAAGGAAACTGAGACAGGGAGATCTTAATTAACTCTCCTGGCATAGAAAGCAAAGAAGTGGCAAGGTCAGGCTTCGTGGCCATACAACCTTTGCCGTAGCACTGTTGTAAACCTTCTTTGTGGTCTGACATTCTGCACCCACCATCGTAATAAACCTTCCTGACTAAACCAACCAATCTCTTCCTACTTTACACAAGTAAAAAATGTCTGTTCCAAAGAATTTAGAACTTGCTCTGGAGCCAAACTGTTCCCTTATGGTTTATTCCTGGCTTAGCATTCAGAATGTAAAGAAGTCTCCCCAGTAATTTCCCCTCTGGTTTTAATTGAGAAGCAATTGGTAGATAATTAGTGCTTTCAGGAATGGTCCTGCCCATACTGGTAATCCAGGCAGTCTCTTCAATTATCCCAATTTGCTCACATTGAATTTACTAAATAATTCTCCTACCCTCTTGTCGTTCTGGCTGAAAGATGGACTGTTGGAGCAATGGTTGTGCACCATCCCCTTTTCCTAGAGATATAGCAGAATTTCAACATCCCTGCCTTGACTTGCCATATGGCTTCCACTAAAATACCCACTACATGTGGTACTTCTAGCTGGGCACCCACCTGAAAAGTCTATTTCAGGAACCTCGGATTTTGTGATATTGAATTCAACCCAGCACCTACCTGTGCTATCATCTCTCACACTCCCCACACTGGTCTCTACAAAAAGGCTCTGCGTTTATAGATCTTCTTTCACAAACTTGTCCACTTCTGAAGAATTTTGTCACGATTCACTTTACATTTCCAAAGGCCACCTGAATCCAAATACTTACATGCTCAAAAGAAACACTTAATATCTGAGAATTGGCAAAATTGTTTTAAGTCTAAATGTGAGCTCTGTTGTTGTGGTTAGGTGATATTGAGTCAACTCCAATTCATAGTGACCCCATGTACGACAGAAGGAAACATTGCCTGATGATCCACCATCTTTACAATAGGCTGCATGACTACTATGTCAATCCGTCATATTGAGGGCATTCCTATTTCGCTGACCCTCTACTTTATCAAACATGAAATAGAGGGTCAGTAGTCTCTCAACAGACACTTGCCTCCTCTGATCATATGCCCAGAATACTAAGTGTAAACTGTGAATAACTATTGACAACTATAATGCATACGAAACAATATCTAATCATACAAGTGAGCATAGTCCCTGTCCTCTTGTAGCAGAAAGGATAGGGAGTTCTAAATAGACATAAACATATGTTGTTACTGTTGTTGTTAGGTGCCACTGCATTAGTATGACTCATTGCAACCCCATGAACTGCCAACCTGAACCCTGCCCTATCCTGTGCCATGCTCATCATGTCTGACACACTAGAGCCCGTTGCTGAAGTCACTGTGTCAATCCGTCTCAACTAGGATCTTCCTCTCCCTCACTGACCCTCTATCTTTCGAAGCATGGTGTTTCCATTAACATATAGTGAGTGTGATAATGAGCAAAATGCAAGGTGACATCATAATCCAAAGTCATGGCACCTACCTGGGAGTTTGCATGAGGGACACACAGCTCAAGTGAACTCCTAAAAGAAGGGTTCGGAATGTAAAATTTGTGAGACTTAGAAAGGGGAATATTTGGGTGGCAAAAAGTATTAAAACTAGTCCAAGGGTTGTCACCCACCCACAGGTGCTTTGAAAGTCACACTGGTGGTGGTCACAGCCTTGGAAACCCCATGAAGCAGCTATACTCTGCACATATGGAGTTGCTATGAATTGAAATCACCTTGGTAACAACTAATACAACAATACAATACAATACAGTAATAAAAAAAAAACCACACCAAATTCAACGGACATGCAATAGACATTTCCAGACACACCCAAAATTGATACTTATCCAAAGGGCCATACACTCTGTGATTTCCGATGAGTGCTCCTGTATTTTAATAGTAAAATAACCAAGTCATCTTCGTTTTGCCAGTAACAGGCCTTTACACAAATATACAGAGATTTTGAACAAATGAACTTTGTTCCACTTTAGTGTTTTCATCTTTACGAGGATACTGAACAAAATGATCTTTGTGTCTCCGTGCACCTTTAAAATTCTAGCTTTTGAAAGTTTACCTATTTATTACTCATGTCTTTTTGGTCACCATTTAGTCCATGTGACATTTTCCAACTTTGAGGACCCTTGGGATGTTGTTAGACCTGTATGATGTGGTGTCACGCTGGAGCTTTAACAAAATTTGTTGATTGGTTGTGGTTGTTGCTGTTGCCATGTGTAAGAAAGAGTGTGTATGAAGTGTATATGGAGAGTGTGTGGTCTTCCACAGAAGACCACAATATACATGAAAAAAATTAATATAAACTAATTATATAAAAAAATATTTTTTAAAAAGTCCAGTTAGGCAATCCTGCTTGATGACATTAGAGATAAGTTGTGGCATAGCTTCCAGGATATTACATATGATGCAAACAAAATACCATTTAAAAGAAAGGAAATAGAAAAATAAAATTAATGCCAGAAGACACTGAAATTTGCTGCGGAATGTAGTGAAGGGGAGAAATTATGAAGGAAAAGTGCTAAACACAAGAAGAGTTCAGTGAACAGCTAGAGAAGCTAGAATACTCTTATCATGATGAAACATGCAAAGACCTGGAGTTAGAGAACTGAAAAGGAAGAACACATCCAATATTTCTAGAGACTCTCAAAATGAAGAAAAAAGTTCAAGCCTCAAGTTGCATTATTGAAGGATCCTATTGGCAAAGTTTCTTTATTTTTTTTTAGTTTTTAAATTTTTTTTATTACAATGATTTATTTACAAAGTTCAAATACATTGTCTTTGACCCAAGACCCTTCCCATTTCCTTCAGCCCCCCATCAAATTGTGTAACCCTGTGATTAACACCCCACCCCACCCCTGCCCATCCTCACTCTCCTTCCCACCTCTCACTCACCCCCACCACCACCCCTGGATCCTCAAACTCATTTTATAATGTTTTTATACAGTATTTTAACTTGTGGCACTGAGTTATTTCACTCACCATAGTGTGCTTCAGTTCCTCCCAAGTAAGAAAGTAATTTACAAAATTATCGCTCCTGCATGCTGCATAGTATTACATTGTGTGAATGTACCACAGCTTCTCAATCCATTCATTTGTGATTGAACATCTGGGCTGTTTGCATGTTCATGTGATGGTGAATAATGCTGCTATGAACATTGGTGTATAAGTCTCTGAGCCTCAGTTCTCATTTTCTCAGGGTATATTGTTGAACCTTAAGGGGGGGGTTATCCATTCTATTACACTTTTTTTCTTTTTATTTTTTTGTGTTTCTTTCCCCTTACTATTTTCTTTACAAAACTTGACAAGAACAAATTCTTTCAATTTCTCTCACCCCTCTACCCATCCAACTGTACAAACCGATGATTAATCCCCTCTTTCTCCTGCACATCCTCATCCCTCTGCTTCCAACCTCTCCCACCCCTCTTGGATCCTGATATTCTTTCTACAATAACAGTTTTATATAGTATTTATCCTTGTGAGACTAAGTTAATTCATTCATCATAATGCTCTCTTGTCCCTCCCAAGTTAGGTAATAATTTACAAAATCATTGCTCCTATGTGCTGCATAGTGTTCCATTGTGTGAATGTACCATAATTTCTAAATCCATTTGTTTGTGGTTGGACATCTGGGCTATTCCCATGTTCTTGCAGTGGTGAATAATGCTGCTATGAACATTGGTATACAAATCTCAGTTTGTGACTCAGTTCTCATTTTCTCAGGGTATATTCCAAGTAGTTGTATAGCTGGGTCATATGGAATTTCTATGTTCAGTTTTGGGGGGAAGCACCAAACTACCTTCTGGAATGGTTGTACTGTTCTTTTTCTCTTAATTGGTGCATTTAGTTCATTCACATTAAGTAAAATTATTGTCAGGCAGGCTTTACTTTCTCCATTTTTCTGTTGCTTCTGGTTACTATCGTCCATCCACTCTTTTTTGGTCTCTCCGTGTGAAGGACTATATCTAAACTATCTTGGAGTTTTGGTCTTATTTTCACAAATTCTCTAAGTTCATTGTTTTCTGCAAAGGATCTAATTTCTCTTTCACAGTTGGTGGAGAGCTTTGCTAGGTATAGGATCCTTGGCTGGAAATTGTTTTCTCTCAACTTTCTGTATATGCCATCCCATTGTCTTCTAGCTTGCACGGTTTCTGCTGAGAAATCAGAATTTAATCTAATTGTTTTCCCTTTGTAGATGACTCTTTGTTTTTCTTGTGCTGCTTTTAGAAATCTGTCCTTATCTTTTAATTTGGAGAATTTGACTATGATATGTCTTGATGCTTTTCTTTTTGGGTCTATCCTAGTTGGTGTTCTCTGTGCTTCTTGATAGTGAATTTCCCTGTTCTTCACAATACCTGGGAAGTTGTCTTTCTTTTTTTGTTTGTTTGTTTTAAATTTATTATTAATTTCAGTAAAAATTTACAGAGACTTTGGATTTCCATTCATTAATTGTTGCACTTTTCTCCCCTCCCAACCCTCCCCCCTAGTACACTATCCTCTTGGAAAAGTAAAAGAAAAATTCTTCCATTGTTTTACAAACCCTCTCAGGTCCACTCCACCATGTAACTTTCGCCCTAGACTCCTGTCATGACAAAAATACCTAATCACATATCCCTTTTAAATAGTTTTCTCCCTCATCTGTTTCAATGCAATATACATTATTGAACCCATCTTTCTCAGTCTCTCCCCAACCCCAGGGTCAGTCCTGTTTTACAACAGTGGCACCATGCAGTATTTGTCCTTTTGTGACTGGGATACTTCACTCAGCATAATGTCCTCCAGAGTAACCTATTTTGAATAATATTACATGAATTCCTTGTTTTTCAATGCAGCATAGTATTCCATTGTGTGAATATACCCCAGCTTCTCTATCCATTTGTTTGTTGATGGGCACTTGGGTTGTTTCCAACTCCTTGTTATTGTGAACAAAGCTGCAATAAACATGGGTGTGCATATATCTGCTTGGATGTCAGTTATGGTCTCTTTAGGGTATATTCCCAGTAGTGGAATTGCTGGGTCAAATGGTATCTCTATTTGAACTTTTTGAGAAAGCACCATACCGCCTTCCACAGTGGTTGCACCATTTTACACTCCCACCAACAGTGAATGAGGGTTCCAGTTTCTCCACAACCTCGCCAGCATTTGTTGCTTGCTACTCTGTTAAATTTTGCTATTCTGTCTAGGGTGAGATGATATCTCATAGTTGTTTTGATTTGTATCTCTTAGAGCTAGGGATTTTGAGCATTTCTTCATGTGCTTGTTAGCCATCTGAATGTCTTCTTTGGTGAAGTGTCTGTTCATATCTTGTGCCCATTTTTCAATTGAATTATTTACCTTTATCTTGTTGTGGTGCTCAAGTATTTTATAAATTTTGGTTATAAGTCCCTTATTGATATGTCATTACTGAATACTTTTTCCCAGTCTGTGGCTTCCCTTTTTATCCTGTTGGAAAAGTTTTAGGATGTGGATAGGGATTTGATTCTTAGAAGATCCCATTCATCTATTTTATCTTCTCCTGGTTGTAGGTGATGTTGTCTTTCTTCTAGTACTTCTTCCACAATTTTCTCAGTGATTTTCATGTCACTCCCCTGTTCTGGAATTCCAATCACACATATATTACTCTATTTTATGTCATGCCACATTATTCCAGTGTTTTCTTTACATCTCATCTCTGAATTTTCTTCTTGTATGTTTTCTGTGAGCCTCTTGTCATCCAGCTCACTGACCCTCTGTACCATCTCTTCATTTCTACTTTTTTGTCCTACCAATATTTTGGACACTTCTGTCATTTTGGTCCCAATATTTTGGATTACATTTTCATGCTTTTCTATTATTTCCAGTCCTGTGCTGGATGTACCCTCTCTGTCTTGTGATGACTTTTTTAAGCTCTTGTCTCAATGGCACATAACAACAACAACAGCAACCTCTTTATCAATCCATTCTTTCTTCTGCCTTTTGCATTTTCTTCCATAGTTGCTCCTTATCAAGATATTTTTTCTGGACTGTTGTCTCTGGGGTCTCCTAAATAATTTAAAAAAAAAAGAAATCATTGGTGTGCTTATGAGTCATATCATTGTGTTTTGTATATATACTTTTTTATACAATAATTTACATATGTAATAGTACTATTGCTCCATTCCCATTATCACCCCATGTTTTCTTTCTTTTTCTCCATTTATCATGTTTATTGCTTCTGTTTTGAGATTCTTGCTTTCTTTATGTTGATATGTAATCCATACGGCAGACTACAGTATTAACCTTGATCAGTAAATACTTCAAATAGTTTTCATTTTCTGCAAATAAAATTATACTATTTGTATATTTCAGATTGATAAGTTCTTTCCTAATCCTGATGCTATATTCCTCTTTTTTAAAAATTTATTTTTAAATAATTTTTATTTTAATTATTATTTTAATGAAAGTTTACAGAAAAGTTAGATTTTCATTCATTCATTGTTGTACATTTTGCCCCTTCTCTTTCTCTCGCCCTCCCCCAGTTCACTTTTTTTAAAAATATTTGTTCATTGCTGCATAATTGCCTCCCTGCCCCCACCTCCACCCCCCAAGTCCTCTTTGCAATATGCATCTTATTCTGGTCTATTGTCGTAGATATAGTGCCTAATCATATATTCCTTTTAAAAAGTTCTTTCCTTCATTTGTTCCAATGCAATGTTCATTGTTTATTCTCTCTTTTCTTAGTTCCCTTGCAACCACCATGTTAATCTTCTTTTATAACAGTGGTGTTATTCAGTATTTGTCCTTTTGTTACTGAAATATTTCACTCAGCATAATGTGTTCCAGGGCCATCTATGTTGTGTAATTATTTTTTTTTAGTTTCTTGTTTTTCAATGCTGTGTTATTTTCCATTGTGTGAATATACCATGATTTTTCTATCCATTCATTTGCTGATAGGCACTTGAGTTTCTTCCATTTCTTTGTCATTGTGAATAATGCAGTAATAAACATGGATGTGCATATATATGCTTGGGTGGTAGTTATGGTTTCTTTGAGGTTTATTACCAGAAGTAGAATTGCTGGGTCTAGTGATATTTCTATTTGCAACTTTTTGCGAATGTGCCATAGTACCTTCCATAGTGGTTGCACCATTTTATAATCCCACTAGCAGTGAGTAAGTGTTCCAAACTCTCCACAGCATCACCATCATTTTTTGCATGTTGCTTTGCTGAACTTTGCAATTATTACAGGGGTGAGATGATACCTCATAGCTGTTTAACTCCTCTTTTGAAACACCCCCATTAGGAGGATAACTGAGCACGATATGTGTAAATGTTCAAAAGAGGAAGAGGAAGGAGAAAAGAGGGGATAGAAAAAAGAAAAGAAGGGGAAATCACTAGGATAGTAGAGGTTGGGAGGCGGAGGGGGACGGGGCGAAGTAAGAAGAAAGGTTCAGTGGAGACTCCTAAACATTTTTAACAAACCGTATGTGTGTTCTCTGTATATGTGTATATGTACTTATAAGACTCATAAGGGACAAAACTATTTTGTCTGCACTAATGGTGTACAAGTATTTGTATCCTCATTCTTCATTTTATAA
>NW_006400120.1:1595730-1615666 GCF_000299155.1 Elephantulus edwardii
AACAAACTTGTGAGTTACAAATAGAGGGGTTTTGGGGGTGTTGCTTTCAGGTTTACTGGGGGAGAGGGTGGCGAAAAGTAGCCTAGATAAAATTCTCTGGATATTCTAGGCATTTTTTCCCCACCCAGGGAAAATATAATGACATATTTCTAAGGAAAAGTATCATTACTTGTCTGCAACTTTGCAATACAGTGGTGACTCATGTGTTGCTATAATGCTGGAAGCTATGTCACTGATGTTTTCAATACCAGCAGGGCCACCTAAGGTGCACAGGTTTCAGCAGAGCTTCCAAAATTAAGCAAACTAGGAAGCAAGATTGGTTGTCCACTTCTAAAAAGAACTGGACAGTGACAACCTTACAAGTAGCGATGGAATGTTGATATAGGGCCTAAAGATGAGTTTCTCAGGCTAAGAAACTAAAAACAAAATGAACAAAAAAGCAACCCCAAAAATCCACCTCTAACTCATACTCTTAGAGTCAGAATTGATTCATAGCTGATCCTCCAGTGGGTTTTTCAGAGGCTGTAAATTACACAGAGGCGATTACCTAACTTCCTCCCACAGATCAGCTGGTAGATTTGTACTACCTGAGAGGTACTGCCTTTGGGACAGCAGCTCAATTCCCAATGGACTATGCCACGAGAGCTCCCTTATAGATACATAGTGACCCTTTATGCATGTCTTAAATAAATTTCTAATTGTTGTTTTTATGTGCCATCATAGTGACCCTATCTATGTACAACAGCCCTAAACCCTGCTCTATCCTGTACCAACCTTATTGTCTCTGACACACCTACCTCCACCACCCCAGTGACTGAATCAATCCGTCTCATCAAGGGTCTTCTTCCTCTTTTGCACTATCCCTCCACCCTCCCAAACATAATGTCCCTCTACAAGGACTGGTCCCTTCTTGCAATGTATCCAAAGTATGTCAGGCAAAACTTCAGAATCCTTGCCTTCAAGGAGCAGCCTAGTTTCATCCTCTCTAGGATGAACTTGTTTGTTCTCCTAGCAGTCCCTGGTATATTCAATACTTTTCTCCAGCATCACAGCTCAAAGCCATTGATTCTCCTTCTATCATCCTTAGTCATTGTCCAGCTTTCTGACTCGTAGCAAGACTGACTCATAATTGCGAAGACTGTGGCCTAGATCAGGCATACCATAGTCTCCAGACCGACATCATTCCTCTTCAGTACTCTGGAAAGGTCCCTTGCAACAGAATTTCCCAGTGCGATTCGTCTTTTGATTTCCTGGTTGCTTGTACCAAAAGTGTTGATTGTGGAGCTAAGCAAATTAAAGCCATTAACAATCTCAGTCTCTTTATCATCTATCATGACACTGCCAAATGGCCCAGTGGTGAGAGTCTTTGTTTTCTTGATTTTCGGCTTTAATTGATACTTAAGGCTGCAGTTCTTGACTTTCTGCAGCCAGTGCTTCAGATCCAGATCCTCCTCAGTGTCACCAAGCAGGGTAGTGTCATCTGCATAACACAGAATGTTGATGAGTCTTGCTCCTATCCTGATGCCACATTTCTCCTCAGAGAGCAGAGGGACACAGAGTGGTTATTTTGCATTTGTATTTATTTATTTACAAATAGCTTTCAATACAACATTTTAACTCATTGTCATAGAAGCAGAACCAACCCTTGATTCTCCCCCATTGGGATCCTTGTATTTTGTTTGTTTGAGCTCCCTGTTGCAGCCACCATTCCAATCTGTCTCATTGACTAATCCTCTTTTTTTTTTTTTAACTATTCCTCTTTTTTACTTGTCCTTTAATTTACCAAGTGTAATATTCTCCAGGGACTGGCCTTTCCTTATTTATACCCAAAATATGTATGATCAAGTCCCATCATTCTTTCTTCTAAGAAGCAATTTGGCTGCGCTTGTTCCAAGACAGATTTATTTGTTCTCTTGGCAGTCCATGATATATTAATTTCTCTTCACCAACACCATAATTCAAAGGCATGAATTCTTCTTTGGTCTTCCTTATTCATTGTCCAGATTTCATGAGGTGATTAAAATATCATGGGCTTGGTTAGACACAACTGAGTCCTCAAAGTGATATCTCTGCTTTTGAACACTTGAATGAGGCCTTTTGCAGTAGAATTTTTGCACCCAGTGCAATAGGTTATTAGGATTTCAACACATACTGTGGAGAAACACAATTCAATTCATAACAAATCTCAGCAAATTTCTATGGAGTGACAGACAGACATAAATAGTTTGTAAATTTTCCCAGGTGATTCCAGTGTGTAACAGATTTTGGGGCACTACTACTGAGAGGTTTTAATACAATCCTGATACTGGCTTGCTATGTTGCCATTTTATATTTTACTAAAAGGTACAAAATACCAGAAACCATGTTTTATATTTGGCTAATTAAATTAAATTCCACTTAATTGAGATTGTGCTGTGATTTGCTGTCAGAAGTCTGGGTAGTTACTTTCATCACTCAAAATAGCAGTCGGATCAGGATTTTTACATCCTGTAATAAAAAGAATTGACTTATCAACAGATTTTTGGCTGCAAGTTCACCCTCAACCCTGTGTTTTTAATGTGTCCAGACATAACTCTTGACACTGAGGATTTCTGACTACATCACCTGGTTCACCAAGAGAAACGTGCCATGTTCTTACTATGTGGCCTTAACCCATAAACTCTATACGTGAGTATAGATTATAAACTAAACTCTCTATGAGAGAATGAGTATAACCCAAAATTTATACATGCCAATATGTTTCACTAATTAATAATCCAATTTTTAACTTGGTTTCTAAAGGAAGTAGACTCAGCTATGGAAAAAAGTATTTATAAGTTCTTGTTGTTGATTGCCTTCAAGTAGAGCATGACTCGTAATGACCCTGTGAACAAAATACCTGAAGCCCCTCTATAACTATTGACATTTATCAAAGTTCATAAGAGTTTACAGAGGCATATTATTTAGGAAGCAGATGCCACTCCTGCTTCCAAATCTGTCATAGTATGTGTTATTATGTGCCATTGAGTCACCAGAAATGTATAGTGACCCTATCTATAGCATCTCTGAACCCTTCCCTGTCCTGAGCCAGTCTCACTAACTCTGACACACCAACCTCTATTGACCTAGTTACTATATCAATCCATCTCATCCAGTGTCGTCCTCTCCTGTGCTGTCTGTCCACCCTTCCTAGCATGATGTCCTTCTCCAAGGACCGATCACTCCTGGCCACGTGCCCAAAGTATGTGAGATGGAGCTTCAGAATTCTAGCCTCCAAGGAGAGACTTGGTTTTACCCTCTTCAAAACAGACCTGTTTGTTTTCTTGGCAATCCATGGTATTTATAAATTCTCCTCAGGTATAAAGCATGCAAACCAATGGCATTGTGATGGTACAGAGATATAGAAGGATACATTTCATCTCCTCTTTTGTGATAAAATCCTTGGATTTACAAAATTTTAGAACTACAAACTGACTTTCTGTCTGGAAAATTAGTTTTTTGTTAGTTTGGGGGTTTTTTATGTTTGTTTTGTTTTGTTTGTTTTTTATGAGAAGGATTGAAAGAATAAACCAAGCTCCATGGCCATACTAGCTCCCACAAAAACATGTGGCCCCATCCTTTGTGGCATACCCCACAGACCCAAGCAAGTAGATGTGGCCAACATGGTAAGAAAAGAGTGGGCTTCACTTGCCAGTAGAAATGGCTGCTCAGGATCCGTGAGTGACCCACTGTCAGTGCCCTCACTGCCTACCTCCCACACCTGCTCGACTCATGCTTCCTTGCTGAAACTACAACAGCTTTAAATCTAGTCATTTTGATCATATTGCAGATGAGCTAGAAGCATCATCAAACCAAACCAGTCCAGCTACGAATCACTAGCAATTTCTCTAGGAGGTTTCCTCCAAGGAGAGGAGGAGGGGCAGGGAGAGGGAGGAGTCATGGCCTTGAATATCACAAGGCAAATATTAATCTGCCTGAAGAGTCAGCTTGCCAAGGGATAATGAGCAAATAGGTTGGTGCTCATTAGAGTGGCACAGACTGATCACGGACGATGTTCACAGGCAGGAACAAACCCCACCATGTGCCCTTGGAAAACCTGACAAGCTCGCTCCTTTTGTGTTCTGCACTTTGAAGCCAGCATCTAAACTTCCCTTGGCAAGTGGCATGCTTAGGGTAAGTCATCGGCTTCTTGGATTTGGGGCAGATTTCCTCATTTCACAGCTCAGTTCTTCTCTGGGTGAGGCCCAGGTCTGAGGTGGTGGTAGCACTCAAGTATGCTTTCAGAGAGCATTGAATCCCAGTGCCCACTCCTGCTCTAGGCTTGGTGCATTTTCTATTCCCAAACATTTGTTCTTCTGGGGTAGGTGAGGTGAAAGTGGAAAGGAGCAAAGCCATCCTGGCATGGGCAGAGGATGAAAGGGAAAGTGAATTTAAAGGGAAAAGGTAGGAAGTGGGAGAAAAGGGAAATATTTTTTAAAAAAAATTGTTGTTGTGTACCATAGATTTGGAACTGACCTATAGCTGACCTTCCAGTGAGTTTTCAGAGGCAGTTAATCACTTGGGAGAAGATTGCCTATCCTTCTCCAGCAGAGCAGTTGGTGGCCTCAAATTGCACTGTGTAAATTGATCAAGACATGAATTTTTACGGGAATAATAGATGGTATAGATTTGGCCAAGATACTGGAATCTTTCCATATTTGGGGGTCTCCTCTTTACTAGAAACCATATTAAACCCAACTTGTGTCATAATTTATCCTTCAACTTTTGTATAAATCCTCCCTAACCTTGTTGGGCCAGAGACATGGATTATTGAGTAAGGATGCTTTCCGAGTTATCCAATTCCACATTGGCCCATCTCCTGGTAGTTCATCTCAGGGTACAAGAAAGCCATGTAAAGAACAAGAACTCCCTCACTATTTACCATCTGGTCTGTGACTTTCCTTCTGTGGATATGATTTTGACATTGACTTATTTACTTATACAGTAAAGATAACAAGTTAAAAACACTTAGACATTTTCCTACTGATGCCTAAATGACGTTCAGGATGTTTTTATCTTCAACCCAATCCTTACTGTAGTGATCATTTCAGTAACATCTACCAGTCTTACCACCATCACTGAAGGAAAGAATATGACACCAGCGGGTTGTTGTATTTCTTCTTGTAGTTGTTTACTAGGTCCTGTCTATAATGCTTTTTATTTGTAGATAGCTGGCTCCAGTTCCCTTGTTCTGGGTCAGCTGTGATGTGGAACATCAGGTCCTTGGCAGCTAAGTTTTGGAAGGAAAAGAAAGAGAATTCTAGGGAAGGGGCCAGCCATGAAGGCAGGTTTGAAACTTTGGCCCAAGAGTTGTACTTAATAAATGCTGATTTTCTCTGGAATTCTGACTTTCTTTGAGCAGTCAAATATGTTGGCAGGTAAAAACTGAGGCCAAGAGTAATTATCAAGTCTCGGCAAGGAAAGTACATGACTTCACATTCATAACTGTGTATTTTAAAGGAGTGCCATTATTTTTGCAAATAAGTAGGGAAATTATTGCTGTTGTTGTTGTTGTTGTTGCTGCTGCTGCTGCTGCTGCTGCTTCTGCTGCTGGATGTCAGCATTGACATTGAGTTGGAACCAATCCATAGTTAACCCCCCAGCAAGTTTTCAGAAGTAATACTTTGCAGAGGATAAGATTGCCTGTCTCTTACCTACAAAGCAGCTGGTAGATTTGAACCGTCTACCTTTGTGTTGGCAGTTCCTTACCACTAACCCACCAAAACTCCCTGAAGAACGAAAAGAGTACACACTAATTTTTTAAGCTGCTTTATTGAAATAAAATACATATACATTTTCTCAGGGTATATTCCAGGTAGTGGAATAGCTGGGCCATATGGAATTTCTATGTTCAGCTTTTGTGGAAGCACCAAACTGCCTTCCAGAATGATTATACTGTTTTACAATCCCATTAACAATGTATAAGAGTTTCTATCTTGCCTCATCCTCTCCAACATTTATTACTTGCTATCCTGTTAAATTTTCTTACTGTTAGTGGAGTGAGATGGTATATCTCATTGTGGTTTTGATTTGCATCTCTCTTAATGTGAGTAATTTGGAGCATTTCTTCATGTGTCTGTTGGCCATCTGATTATCTTCCTCTGTGAAAATTCTTTCCATGTATTTTGCCCATCTTATAATTGGGTTTTCAGTCTTTTTCTTGTGGAGGCCCAGGAGTATTCTGTAAACTCTTGTTATGATACTCTTGTCTGAGATGGTATTACCAAATGTTTGTTCTCAATCGGTAGGTTCTCTTCACCCTGTTGAAAAAAGTTTTTAATCCACAAAGAGATTTAATCTTTAGAAGGTACACATCATTATTCACTATCACGAAAATATGGAAACAGCCCAGATATCAAACCACAATCAAATGGATTGACAGATTATGGTACATTCATACAATGGAATACTCCACAACACACAGGAGCAATGATTTTGTAAATTATTACCTAACTTGGGAGGGACTGGAGAGCATTACGCTGAGTGAACTAAGTCAGTCCCACAAGGACTCTATGAGGAGAAATGTGGGGTCAGGATTGGTGGGAAGATCTATCAACAATCTCTGTTATGCAAATGACACAACCCAGATTGCTGAAACTGAGGAGGACCTGAAGCACTTGCTGCAGAGGGTCAAGGACTGTAGCCTTTAGTATGGATTGAGGCTCAATGTCAGGAAGACAGAGATTCTCACCACTGGACCAACTGGCAGCATCAGGATGGATGGTGTAGAGATTGAGATTGTACACAGCTTCAGTTTGCTTGGCTCCACAGTCAACACTCTTGGCACCAGTAGCCAGGAAATGAAAAGATGTATTGTAATGGGAAAGTCTGCTGTTAGGGACCTTTCCAAAGTTCTGAAGAGCAGTGGTGTCTCTCTGGAGACTAAGGTCCATCCTATACAGGCCATGGTCTTTGCAATCACTTGTTATGCATCAGAGAGTTGGACAATGACTAGGGAGGATAGAAGGAGAATTGATGCCTTTGAGCTTTGGTGCTGGAGAAGAGTGTTGAGGGTACCATGGACTGCTAGGAAAACAGATTCATCCTGGAGAGGGTTAAACCGGGCGGCTCCTTGGAGGCAAGGATTCTGAGGCTTCATCTGACATACTTTGGACATGTTGTAAGGAGGGAACCAGTATTTGGAGAGGGAAATCATGCTTGGTAGGGTGGAAGGATGGCGCAGGAGTGGAAGACCCTCTATGAGGTGGATTGATTCAATGACTGGAGTAATCGGGATGGGTGCATCGGAGACAGTGCGATTGGCACAGGACAGAGCAGAATTTAGGGCTCTTGTACATAGGGTCGCTATGAATCGCAAGCGAATCGACGTCACGTAACAACAACAACAACAACATCATTTCTTTGGGGAAATCTGCTGACACGGACCTCAAGTTTGGAACAGGGAACCAGAGGAGTGAGGATGGGCGGGGGTGGGGAGGGTGCTTAATCATATAGTTGCACAATTTGATGGATGGATGGAGGGGTGGGTAAAGGAAAGGAGAAAGATCCACTGTGAAAAACAATGTCTAAAACTTTGTTAGTAAGGGAGCTCTGGTGGCCTAGTGAGTGGCAAGAAGCTGCACTGCAATCCCAGAGGTACGTGGTCTGAATCCACCAGATGCTTTGCTGGAGAAGGAGGGGCAATCTCCTCCTGTACCGGTCAGATCTGATTTGACAGTATACACACACACACACACAAAGAATAAGATTAAAAAAAAATCTTTGTAAGTAAAACACTATAAAATAAAATAGTTTTTAAAATTACATTCTTAAAAAAGTACGACAGAGAAAGGATATAGATTTAAAGGCAAAGCTGTCCCTTCTCCAAGGTTTGGTATTTTCAAATGTTTCCTTTGTATTTGAAAGTAACATAAAATAAGGAAGATTGAAGAAGAATGAATAAGAGAGACTGAAGAAAAGTTGATGCCTTGAAATTATAACATTTAAGTATTGAATATCTCTCAGACTGCCAAAACAAACAAACAAATGTGTTTTAGATGAAATGTCATCATAATGCTCCATAGAGTCAAAGATGGTGAAACTTCGTCCATACAAAAAGGCATCATTTTGCGAAAGATAGAGAGCCATCCAAAGAGAGAAAGACATTCAACTAGACAGATTGACACAGCGACTACAGCATTGAGCTTGCACGTGATGGAGACCAGGAGGATGGTGCAAGAGAAGACGAAGTTCACATCTGTTGTTCAAAGGGTCATTATGTTGTGGTCGACTCAATGCCATCTAACAACAATAACAACATCCTTCCATATTAAGGCAGTTTGTAATAGTTGGGTCATTTACAACTGGCTTCTTTCATTCAACACTATGTTTTTTATTCATGTTGCAACATGTACTAGTTCATCTTCCTATTTACTATTCAAGAATATCTTATGTATTGACTACATTTTGTTAATGCAGTTATTCATTGATGGATCGCACACTGATGTTTTAATTAAAATTGCCACAATCCCAGAAATCTAAATTGAAAACCCTTTTAGCTATTAATAAAAATACTTTATAGCTTAATAAGCAATTCTTGGTCTTAGAGCCTGGTTTTAAAACTATCATCAGGAGCAAAAGTCTTTCTGCTTAATTCTATGCAGAAGTGATTGCAGAATGATGTAATGACAACAGCTTAATAATATTCTGGTGTTTCTATTTAAGTTTTTCAATTAACTGAGTCCATCTATATTTAGCATGTGCATTTCTCCCATCCAGTGAACTAATTTAGGATGTAGGTAGTTATTTTTAAAGTTTGCCCAAGGAGTACAGTACCTAAACTTGCATGCTCAGCTGACAAACTTGTGGCTGACTTTGAGGCTAAGTTCCATAACTAGTCTCCCAGGAGTCTGCCTTGGTTATACTTTTCTATCCATGGATTACTTTCTACCTTGTCCCTGCTTCTGGCTCAGGAATAGATGATATTATCTCATGGACTGCCAAAGGACAAACAAATATGTCCTGAAAAAGGTGCATGAAGAATGCTCCTTAGAGATAAGGAGAGTGAAACTGTGTCTCACATACTTTGGGCTTGTTGGTAGGAGAGGCTATTTCTTGGAAACGGGAATTATACTTGGAAAGGTGGAAGGTTAATTCAAGAGAAGACCCTAAATGAGATGAATTAACATAGTGACTCTAAAGTGGGCTCAAGAATATCAGAAATGGTAAGGATGGCACAGGATAGGACAGGATTCACATCCGTTGTTCACAGATTTGCTAGGAGTTGTAAGTGACTTGAGGGCATTTGACAACATCAATTGAGAAAAGGAAAGAGGAGGAGCAAGAAATACAGCTGGTGAAATTTGCCCGAGATCTATATCCATGCAATTCTTAGGCAATTCAAAACCCCTGCCTCTGATCTTTTTTAACCTGGAAAGTGATAGCCAGACTGAGTGAGGGCTCTGGAATTCTGGCCTGGCCACTCCTGTCACTGGTAGACTGAACAATTTACTCAACTTATTCCTTCCTTGGCTTTCTCAACAGCAAAATGAAGATAATAATGGTTCTTATATTTTATAGAGACAGTGCCTGTAAAAATGCACAGTAAATGTTAATTGTTGTTACTGTTGAATTATGACTCCATGTAGTAACAGAACAAAAGATTGCCAAATCCTGCCTGGTCTTCACGGTCATTGGTATGCTCAAGTCCATTTTTAGAGCCACTGTGTATTTTGAGTGCTGTTCTACAAGACTAAGAGAGAAATATCCTCAATCACATGGGTTGACACAGAGACTCATCTTCTAGAGCTGTATCAGACAATATTCTGTTATGATTTATAAGATTTTCATTGGCTAGTTGGTGGAGTTGAGCACACCTTAATCCTCAAACTGACGTCAATGTTCCTCAGTAATGTGGAGGGATACTAACTGAAGACTTTGCCTGTGTAAGATAGCTTTTGATCTTTTGGTTGCTGGTACCAAGTGTAATGATTATGGATCCCAGTAAGATAAAGTAGTTGACAGTTTTAACCTTTCAAACCATTGACATTTATTAATGACTTGTTATTTACTGAACACTACAGCTCACATTTTTATTGCTATAGAATCTAAACTAACTCATATCTGACCCTCCTTCTGGTTTCCAAGCGGAACTGCTCACGGATTCAATCCACTACAGCAATGTAGACATCTATGCCTCATAATCATTCAAAGAGAGAGCTCTAGGAGTTCCCCCTTTACAGATGGAATCTATGAGATTCTGAGAACTTACATATCTCCCTTGAGATCACCTGACTGGAAAGCAGTAAAATAACATTTACTCTCTTTTAATATCAGTCTAAATCCTACACACATTCATCAGGCCATATATTGCCTTTCTGTAATGAACCAGACTGGGTGTCAAGCACTGTACATATCTCTGTTCTGTTTATCCAGTAGCTAGACCCTGTGGTTTATGGAGACTAACAGAACTACTACACATATGGACTCAAGGATAAAGACAGACCATTAACTCATTTCAGTCCAGCACATGAGCAGAGAACTGCCGGAAGTCCAGGCTGGGTTTAGAAGGAGTCGTGGTACTAGGGATATTGTTGCTGATGTTAGATGGATCTTGGCTAAAAGCAGAGAATACCAGAAGAATGTCTATCTGTGTTTCATTGATTATGCAAAGGCATTTGGCTGTGTGGATCACAACAAACTGTGGCTGACTCTGAGAAGAATGGGAATCCCAGAACATTTAATTGTGCTAATGCAAAACCTGTACTTGGACCAAGAGGCAGTAGTCAGAACAGAGCAGGGTAACACTGCATGGTTCAAAATTGGGAAGGGTGTACGCCAGGAATGCATCCTGTCTCCATACCTTTTCAACATGTATGCAGAGCAGATTATCCGAGAGGCTGGGCTCTATGAGGAGAATTGTGGCATCAGGATTGGTGGAAGATCTATTAACAATCTGCGTTATGCAGATGACACAACCCTGCTTGCTGAAACTGAGGAGGACCTCATACACTTGCTGTGAAGGGTCAAGGACTGCAGCCTTCAGTATGGACTGAGTTTCAGTGTCAAGAAGACAAAGATTCTCAACACTGGACCAATTGGCAGCATCAGGATGGATGGCGAAGAGATTGAGATTGTTCACAAGCTTCAGTTTGCTCGGCTCCACGGTCAACACTCTTGGCACCAGCAGTCAGGAAATCAAAAAGCGTATCGTGATGGGAAAGTCTGCTGTTAGGGACCTCTCTAAAGTACTCAAGAGCAACAGTGTCTCTCTGGAGACTAAGGTGCACCTGATACAGGCCATGGTCTTTGCAATCGCTTGTTATGCATCAGAGAGTTGGACAATGACTAGGGAGGACCGAACGAGAGTGGATGCTTTTGAGCTGTGGTGCTGGAGAAGAGTACTGAATGTACCATGGACTGCCAGGAAAACAAACAGATTCATCTTGGAGAGGATTAAACCAAGCTACTCCTTGGAGGCAAGGATTCTGGGGCTTCGTCTGACATACTTTGGACATGTTGCCAGGAGGGACGGGTCCTTGGAGAGGGACATCATGCTTGGGAGGGTGGAGGGACAGCGCAGGAGGGGAAGACCCTCTATGAGATGGATTGATTAGGTGACTGGGGTGATCGGGATGGGTGTGTCAGAGGCGGTGCAGTTGGTGCAGGATAGAGCAGGGTTTAGGGCTGTTGTGCACAGGGTCGCTATGAGTTGCAAAGGATTGGAGGGCACATAACAACAACAACAACAGGAAATTGGTTAATTGTGCTTATGTTGGCTTTTCAGTTCTCACCTTAATTGGTTATGATGTTCCCATTGCCACCACTGCTAACTCACCAACAACATGTCCTTAATGTTAGCCTTGGAAACAAAAGAATTAACAGAAGCAGTTTATCATTCTGTCAAGTTCAATTGTCACCCCAAAAAGGGGGTGAGGAAGGCAACATCTGATAGTCAAATAAACAACTAGGTTAAAAAACAAAGTTTGGCAGTGGCACATACAAGTAATTTGTTGCTCTGTGAAAATCATTAGTTGTGTTGTCCCAAGAGTGAGGGAGAAAATAGCTCAGGGGGACAGGGACTATTGGCATTTTAATCATAGCCAGTGGGCAAACATAACAGGAATACTAAAACAGATTTTCCTGCTCACAATCCCCTTGAAAAGAGCCTCCTAGATTATACAATAATGTTTGGCCACTAATCCTAAATAATCTTCAACCTTGGATACTAAGACGAGGAAATATTTGTTCTCTTATATTTCTAGGAAAAGGGGTCTTTGCCTTTCAGATTGTCATGATCCAAACAATCTGCTATTTTAATTAAAATAGTCTGTTCTTTCCTTGCTTGTAGTGTGGATGACTTCCAATGCTTAGAGTATTTTCATCTAAAATCCCTTCACGAGGATTTAGAGAACAGGACAAAGGAAACATTTTAAGAAGGTTCTTAAGATTACAGTCCACTGGGGATTTTTTCTTAATTAGTTCCTTGAAAGTTCTAGACAATGTCTTTTTATCACGTGGCAATGTTATTTTTATTGCTCATTCATTGCGCTCTCCAAATCAGAAGGGTAGCCTTCACTTGTATCTGTGCCTCAGCTTCTCTGGCAAGTTGGATCTCTACTCATGGCTGCTAAGTTAAAATATTGTTCAGGTCTACTGATGGCCACGTCATTCCCACACCTAGACTACTGTCACATAGGTCAAGTTGACCGCAGGCCAACTTGCACACCCATTTGTGTCACAGCAATTAATTTGTCCAGATCGGGAGGGGATTTTTTTTTCCTTAATTGTGTTTTTATATAACAGAACATTGGCCATTACAACATATCCCAAGTTGTTGTTGTTGTTGTTGTGTACCATAGAGTCAGAACTGACCCATAACTGACCCCCTCTCACAGATTTTCAAAGGCAGTTTAAGGGAGGCTCTGGTGGCATGGTGGCAAGAAGCTGCACTGCAATCCCAGAGGCTCATGGTTCAGATTCACCAGATGCTCTGCTGGAGGAGGAACAATCTCCTCCTGTACCAGTCAGATCTGATTTGACGGTACACACACAAAGGCAGTTTAATTGCCTGGGAGGAGATTGTCCATACTTCTCTCGTAGAGCAGCTTGTAGATTTGAATTGCATGCCTTTGGGATTGCAGTGCAGTTTCTCATCCCTAGATCTTTTATTCCTTTCCTTGCCTAGCTTCTCCAGCTAGAATTCTTCGTACAATATTGACTGCAGGTGACAGGTTTTCTTATCTTTCCTAATCTCACCTGGAAAGATTTATTGGACTCTGTTTTTCTCCATTGAGTTAGTTTCGTTGGCTTTCCTTGTTTGTTGTATGTTTTCATGTGAAAAGATGTTGAATTTAGCCAAATGCCTCTAACTACACAGAGATAATTATGTGATTCTTTTCCTTTGTGCTATTATTGTTATTGTGGGCCATCCAGTCAGAATTGACATATAGCTGATCCTCTAGTGGGTTTTCAAAGGCAATAGTTGTCATAGGAAGAGGTTGCCCATCCTTCTTCTCCTGTAGAGAAACTGGTGGATTTAAACCACATGCCTTTGGAATTGCAGCACAGACTCTTACCACTAGGCCATTAATATGGTGAACGTCACTGGTCGAGTTGTTGTTGTTTTAAATGCTGAAATACCATTGCATTCTTAGGATTAGTTGTACTTAATGTCATTCTTTCAATATATTGGAGGCAGGTTGTTTTATAGAATTCTACAGCAGATTTTTGCATTTACAAAAGATAGTAATCTGTAGTTTTCTTTTATCATATTTTTGTCTCCCTTTGATAGCAAAGTAATGCTAACCTCATAAAATGACTTTGAAGTATGTTCTCTTCTGTCTTTTGAGATAGTTTGAAAAAGATTGGAATCACTTTTCTATGAATGTTGGTAGAATTGTGCAATGACACCATCTGGTCCAACACTTCTATTTTAGAAAATATATTCAGATACTGATTTCATCTCTTTGCATGTTGTGTATCTGTTAGGATATTTTATTTCTTCTTCAGTACATGTAGGTAGTTTATATGTATCTAGGAATTTTTCTATTTAATCTAGGTTCTCTAATTTGTTTAGGTCCAAGTGTTCATAGGAATTTTGTGTCCTATGAATCTTTTTATTTACATAAGGTTAGTTGTAATATCCCCATCTCTTTTTTATCTGGCAGTCTTGTTAGTTTCCTTGATTCTTGGTATTGTTTTATCTATGCTCTATTATCATATTTATCTCTTCCCTTCTCTGATAGCTTTGAACTTGGTGTACTCTTCTTTTCCTAGTTTCTCAAATTATAGATTTGGGCTATTGATTATAGGTCTTCCTTCTTTTTCAAGATATGTGCTTAACTCTACGAATGTTTCCAAGCACTGTCTTTTCTTCATCTCATAAATTTTTATATGCTATGTGTTTGTTTTCTCAATGTATTTTCCAATATTTCTCTTGCGGTTGGAGAATATGTTTTCTATTATTTCAATCATTTTAAAATTGTTGAGACTCACTTTGTGACCTAACATGTGGTTTAGCCTGCAGAATAATCCATGTGCACTGAAGAAGAATTTACATTCATATTGTTGGATGGAATGTGCTATGTATGTTTTTTAGGTCAATTTTATTTACAGTGCTATTCAAGTGCTCTGTTTCCTTATTGACCTTTTTCTAGCTGTTTTGTCCATTATTGAAAATGGTATTGTAATGTCTCCCTCTATTATTGTAGAGATATTTATGTTGTTGTGTTGCTAATGTCTGTCGAGTCAAGAACAACTCATAGCAAGCCTATGAACAAAAGACTTGAACCCTGTTCTATAACTGTTGTCATTTTTCTAAGTCCGTAAAGTTTCCAGAGACATATTGTTTACGAAATGGTTGCTACTCCTGCTTTCAAGCCTGTCGTAATCTGGGAGAACCACCAAACACTGTCCTTATTAGATAATCATTATGGCATTCAACACACCAGTGGCACAGTGTTCAGTATCAGAGCAACCCCAAGTTACCTCAGTACAGCAAACTGACAGACCAGTGCTGTTCCACTTGGAAAGATGTTCATTCCAAATACAATTAACACGAGGCCCTGACTGGCTCTAAACAAGAGACCTCCAGCCCATAGCTCATTATTAGCCAAATCCAGCAAATCAAATCAGCTCACACGTGGTTTTGAACAAAATAAAAACAACCAAACAGTCCACACCCGACCCTCAAGCAAAACAAGAAGAACCCACCTTTCAGAATCCAACATCTTCACACACAAGCCTCCAAACAGAAAGAGATATCTATACCTCCTTTCAATTTCATCAGTGTCTACTTTTTCTATTTTCAGGCTATGTTATTGTGCTATGTGCCATCAAGTCAACCACAACTCCTAGCAAACATATGAACAACAGCTCTGAACATTGCCCTATCCTGAATCAACCTCATCATCTCTGACATGCAAAATCCTGTTGTCACAGTCACTGTGTCAATCCATCTCATCAAGGATCTTTCTCTCTCCACTGACCCTCTACCCATCCAAGCATGTTTTCTTTCTCTAGGTACTGTTCCCTCTTCGCAACATGCCCAAAGTATGTGAGACGGAGCTTCAAAATCCTTGCTCCCAAGGAGCAACCTGGTTTCACCCTCTTCAGGAAAGACCTATTTATTCTCTTGGCAGTCTATGGTATGTTCAATACTCTTCTCTAGCACCTCAACTCAAAGGCATTGATTGTTATTCTGATATGCTGATTCATTGTCCAGCTCTGAGATCTGAGAAGCAGTTGAGAAGACCATAGCCTGGATAAGGCGCACCTTCATCTGTAAACTGACGTCATTGTCCTTTAGCACTCTAAAGAGAAGTCCCAGAAAGTAAATTTTCCAGTGCAACTAGTCTTTTTATTTCTTGACTGCTCCTGCCAAGGGTGTTGTTTGTGGATCCAAACAAGATTAAATTATTCACAACCTCAGTCTTTTCTTCATCTATGAAGATGCTGCCTGTTGACTTGATGGTGAGGAGTTTGTTTTCTTGATGCTAAGATGGAATCCATACTGAAGGCCTTGACCTACTGCAATTTCATTATAATTGCTGTACTTTCTTAATACATTAACCTTTTCATTATTATATAATATTCTTTTCTGTCTTGTATCACTGATTTTGACTTAAAGTTGGTATTTGATTGATATTAAAATCTACACCAGCATTTTTTTTATTTAAAAAATATAACATTTATTGTACTTTCAGTAAAAATGTATACAAAAGTTAGGTTTTCAGTTCAGCCACTTCTTCAAAAGCTGTTCAATGATGTTGGTTACATTCTTCTCTTCCTGTTGTTGTTGTTGTTATGTGTCATCTAGTTGCCCTACAATAGCTCTGAACCCTGCCCTGCCCTGAGCCAGTCTCACTGATGCTGAAACATGTACCCCTATTACCCATCTCATCTGAGTCTTCCTCTCCTGCACTGTCCTTCCACCCTTTCAAGCATGATGTCCTTGTCCGAGGACTGATCCTTTCTGGCCACGTGTCCATTGATGGTAATGCCTTCGTTATCACAACACTCTCCCCACTTCTTTTTTATGGTGTTTTGCCTTTTGGTTACCACTTGCATGGGCTATTTTTTCTGTTTCTTCACTTTTAACTTATTTATTACCTCATGTGTAAGATATGTCTTTTGTAGGTAACATATCTATGTGCTTCTGAGAAACTTGTATGTGAGGAAAACACTGTGGAAAACAATTGGGTTGGACAAGCACAAAGTTAACCCTTTTAACTTACTGACTAGGGGTTCAATGCGCTGGTCCAACTTTAGTTTCCACTCTGGCCTCCAGCAAGGTCTCACTGTGGATAGATGTCAAGAATGGGATGTCAGAAATGCCAAGAAAAGGAAGCCAGCATAGGTACCCTGGCAAGAATTCACACATGAAACTTCTTGGAAAGCAATAAATTGAGGGATTTGGCTTGGATTTCAGTTTCTGGATTAGAGCTTTGAATTTTCCTAACCCATTATTGAAAGAACAGGAGTTACAAGTAAAAGCTTGAATAGTAAGCCTCCTGCCTCCTAGAAAAACCATTTCAGTCTTAAAAGTCCCCCTCCTGATTTTCCAACTGTAATCCATATTGTTAATTCCATGGAGATTTTTTATTTAAATGCCCACGATAGTTTTTGTTTAAACACCCACTGTAATGTTCAGCTAATCTTTTTAAAAAAAATTATTTTCTTTTATATTGGTTTGCATACAAAATTCATATATCTTGTGTTTTGTTTATATACATTGTGCTTCACACATTCCTCTATTCACATTACCTTTCATAATATCATTCCTATATGTTGTGTTTTATAAAATTAATCACCACTGATCCTTGCCCACCACTACCCCACCTTTTCAAGTCCCCATCAGATCTTTCCTAATTTCTTCAACCCCTCACTCTGCCCACATGACTATGTGCCCAGAGATTCTCCCCATCTCGTTAGTCTCTCTCTGCCTTCCTCCCCACTTTGGACTTTTGAATACCTCTTACTAGCAATCCTTTTATTTTTACAATAATGATCTTTTGCAGCATTTGTCTTTATGAGACTGAGTTCACTCAACAGAATGCTCTCCAACCTCTCCCATGTTATATAGTGTTTTTCAAAATCATTGTTCCTTAGGTGGTAAGGTGTACCACAATGAATGAATAAAAATCTAACTTCTATGTATATATTCATTAATATCACACTTAGAATAAAATTTTATTTTAAAAAAACCACATTGCTCCTGAGTACTTCATAGTATTCCATCATGTGAATATACCACAACTTCTCAGTTTGTTTATTAATGGACATTTTGGCTATTTCCATTTTCTTGCTGTTGTGAATAATGCTGCTATAAACATCAGTGTACAAATATTTGTTTATCTCTCAGTTTTATTATCCTTGGAGTATATTCCTGACAGTGGAATATCTGAGTCATGAGGAATTTCTATATTCCATTTCCTTCTTCAGCATGATAATCATTTAAAGAAAACATTATCCCTCTTGTGTCCCTATCTTATCCAAGTCATTTAACATAACCCTTGGTTTAAGGTCTTTCCAATAATGAGCAAGTTGCAGTTCAGCTTTTTTTGGTTGTTTGTTTTGGTGGTTCAGCATCATTTTTTTTAAATTCACTTTAATGAAAATTTACAGAGACTTTGGATTTCCATTCATTCATTGTTGCACTTTTCTCCCTGCACAAACTTCCACCCAGTCCAGTCTTCTCTTTGAAAAGTAAAAGAAAAATGATTTTATTGTTTTACAATCCCTCCCCCCCAAGTCCACTCCACTATGCAGCCTTCATTCTGGACTCCTGTTGTGACAATAATACCTAATCAGAATATCCCTTTTAAATGGTTTTCTCACAGTTTTTTTGAGTTGTAGGGTTTTTTTGTTACTAGTGTCCTTGAGCCAACTAATACTCATAGCAACCTTATGAACAACAGATCTGAACCTTGCCCTATCCTGCATGATTTCTGTTATGAGCACAATGTTACAGGCACTGTGTCACTCTATCTCACGAAGGGTCTTCCTTTATTTGTCTGAAACTCCAACTTTCTGAGAATTATGTCTTTTTCCAAGGACTGCCTCCACCTGATAACATTACCAAAATATGGGGCAAACTCTCAACATCTCCTCCAAAACAAGTGAAAAGAGGGCTGTCTTAATTGTTTTTACAGAAGTGAGTAGACAGAAGAACTCTTTACTGTATGCCAGTACTTGTCCTTGAATAGATTTTCCATAAAATATCTAGAATGCAAATGCAATTATATCCATTTTACAGATAACAGACATGTTCAGAGAAGTAAAAAGGTGCATCTTAAATGGCATAAATCACAAATTATGAAGCTGATTTTGAGTCTAGGTTACCCCAAAACCTGTATTGTTTATACCAGAGAATTTTGCTTCTCCTATTTGGTCACTGCGTTCTCATTTTTTTCCCACTTAATGGTAGGTAATTTGCATTTTTAATATTTTTTTAATTCTGATATTAGCATTACCATGATAAGCATCCTCAATTCCTTAAAGAAGTCCTAGAAGGTGGTCCCACTTAGATGAATAACCCCAGTCTCATTGTGTCCAGTATTTCAGATTTTTTTACTACAGGAGGCATTACTCTTTACAGAGCCCTTTTCTCCAAATGTCTTTGTACATTTCTCAAAAGTGCTTTCTGTTTTCACGAGTCATATTTGGTTGCCATGCCAACCAAACTAGAGATTGTAGCCTCAGATATGAGAGTTTCACAGAAACATTCCCCTGAACCCACTCATTGTCTCTTCATAGGCAATCGTCATTTCCATCAATATTCTCTGAGTTTAGAAGAACAATTCTTTCCATCTTTTAACCCTATGCAAGGTTAATTGCATTCCAAAATGACAGCTCATTTCGCGTAGAGGTCTTTTCAGTTCACGCACGTCACCCCTTCCTTAACGTCCTTAAGACTCTCCCACCAGAGCCAGGTCAAGCTGCTACATCTGGTTCAGAATCCCGTAATCCACTTTCCTCTTCACTGATTTTTGCCCCTCTTGGTTCCCAGTCATTCTGCTCTGTTTTCTAATCTTGATTGGGTCTTTCCTAGTCTGAGGTTCAAGACATTTTCTCCAGGAAGATTTCTAGTTTCTTCACAGATCAGCAGGTGCAAAGATTAGTGTAGCCTCTTGTGCCTTTGTTCATTTCATCAATGATCATAGCAGCCATGATGGTTTCCGAAAAGACATGCAAAGGCCCTGAGAGACAGCACGTCTTGATTGGCACTCTCAGCTTTCCTTGTGTATCTGCTTCTAAATCTTTTCCTCTAACACCTGAAGCTTTCTTCTAGAACATGCTAATCTTCCCTGTAACCTTTCCTCCTGTCCTCTAGCTCATGCATGGCAGATGTTTGGGGTTGGGGGTTTTGTAATTAATTTAATTATTTTATATTGCTGTGCCTTTGAGCTGTGGTGCTGGAGAAGAGTACTGAGAATACCATGGACTGCTAGGAAAACAAATAGATTTGTCCTGGAGA
>NW_006400120.1:1619580-1620427 GCF_000299155.1 Elephantulus edwardii
TGCATCTCTTAGCCATCCAAATTTCTTCTGTGAAAAATTTTTCCATGTCTATGGTAGAAGTTTTAATGAAAAGTTCAAAGGAAAGTCTCTACAGCCTTATGATAAAAATTATTTACCTGCCTGGGTTGGAAGGGTGTGATCATAGATGACAAGTAAGAATGAATTTAAATATCTTTTACAGCTACTGATTATTTAATATTAAATTATAAAAGACCTTAAGCATCACCCGCTCCTAGATCCCTATTTTAGTGTTAAAGTCAAAGCTATCAAATCAGTTCCAATTCATAAAGACCTTCCACTAGGTTTCTGAGGCTGTAAATCATAACGGGAGGGACCTGCCCCTTTGTTGTCCACAGAAAGGCTGGTGAATTTGTCCCACCAGAGGAATAGCTTCTTATATAGCAGAGCAGTGCTTATGGAGTATTCCATTCTAGTTGTTTTATGCCCTCAAGTCAGAACCAACTCACAGCTGACCTTCCAGCTTGTGTTCAGAGGCTGTAGATCACATGGGAGGAGATTTACCATCTTTGCTGATGGTAAATCAGAGCAGCTGATGGATTTGAACTTCATGCCTTTGGGTTGGCAGCATAACTCCTTACCGCTAAAACACTAGAGCTCTCTGGACTGTGCCAACAGATGACATTAAACACAAGAAAGATGACTTACCCAAAGGCCACAAGATCAATGAGAAGCAGAGTTAGAAATAGAATGCAAATGTTCATGTTCTCTCACTACTACCTCACTGTCACAAAGAAATCACTCAAATTCCCCTTTTTCAGTTTGTAGAATAGAATTTAAACTATTGTTTTCATTTTTTTATTATTAATTTTAATGAAAATTTACAGAG
>NW_006400120.1:1622106-1623959 GCF_000299155.1 Elephantulus edwardii
GTAAAAATCATTTTATAATTTACTAGTAAAAGGAATTCTGAAACCACAAAAGTATTATTGCTACTCATCTGTATTTTTTCATATTTTTTTTAAAATAATATTTTTTATTTTATACTGGTTTACTTACAAAGTTTATATATGTTGGTTTTCATTCCAGGTCTTTCTAATCTCCTTTACCCACCTCTCCCTCCACCCATCAAATTGTGTGACTCTATGATTACCCATTCTTCTTAAATTCCTTTAACCGGGCCAACTCACGTCTACCCCCTGTAGTGGGCACACACACACACGCAAACAAAATTACATATTCTTCCCCTTTCCTTTCTGAACTTGTGTTTCCTCAGCGCCTGACCTTTGGGTTCCATCACCTATTTCCAGTCACCATTTGCCTGTGGGGCTTGACAGTTGATTTGGCTTTACTGTAAGTGACCCTTAGCATTCTTGTTTACTCTCTTTCTATCTTAATCTCAATCAAGAGTTAGGATTTTCCATTTGGATATCACTGTTCTTAATCCCCCCAGCAGCTCTAAGCAAGGCTTATTGCCTTGACGCAAGTGGATGTGTTGGGCTCTGTCTAGTAGGAGGTCAGACACTCTCCATGTAGTAGAATTTATTCTAAATATTTATACACACACACACACATATAAAATATATGTATGTATGTGTATATGTGTGTGTGTGTGTGTGTGTGTGTGTGTGTGTGTGTGTGTATTTTGAACTAGAACATAGAAACTTAGGCTTTTCATGTATTTGTCAGCAAAGAGAAAAGGGGGCTATGGTCAAGAGTTCTTTTTTCTTCTTCATTTTTGTGTTAACAGAGCTAAAGCATCCCTGCCTTTTTCCATCTTCTGCCTCTGGTTTCTCAGTCTGATAGTTGTGTAACTTCAGCCTTTCCAGGAGGAGAGACTCGTGAATAGTTTAGTGTTGTTTTCTCTTTTCTCTCCAACAGCATCATGAGTTTTGTGCAAATACTGTACAGGATCTGTCTCAGGTGAAAGATGCTAGGAACTTCCTCCTGATTTTCTGGGTTTACCTGACAATTTATCAAGACTAAGGACTAAATTTGGGCTAACATTCGTAAACAAGGAAGAACTATGGTAAAGCTGTCAATTAGGATTTTACCTGCAGTTCTGCTGTTGATGAGAGCTATTTATTGTTCTTTTATAACAGTGTCTCATGAAGAATTGCCATTTAATGTTCTCTCACTTATTAATTATATACAAGTTGTTATTGTTAGTTGCTTTTGACTCCAATACATAGTGACCCCAAAACAAAATAAAGTACTACCCGATCCTGTGCCAACTTCAGCATCATTTTCAAGTTCATTGTTGTGCCCATTTTACCCATCCGTCTTATTGGTGATTTCCTTTATCCTTACTGACCTTTCATTTTCTAAAACAAAGTTTTATTGGAAGCAATTTCTCCTTCCTAATGATACATGTGAAGTAGGCAAATCAAATTCTCATACTTTATTCTGTGTTCCATAGACGCTTGACATGGCTAATTTTTAATTTTAAGTAGATTGTCAGGCTCTCTTCCTACACTTAATTTCTGAGCTCTGTTGAAATTTGTCCACCATGGGGTGACCCTACTCATCTTTGAAATACCAGAACCATAGCTTTCAGCATCATAGCAGCAAGACACACAGCACAACATATGTGCAGATCTGGAGTGATATTATATATCTACCTCCAAATGGATGTCAGAAGAGACTCTGAAGATTGCACTGGAGCCTAGAGAAGCCAAAGCACAAGGAAGAATTCAAGATACTGAAGAGCTGAACAGAAGATTCCAAAAGGCAGCTCAGAATGACAAAGCAAAATACTACAATGAAATGTGCGAGGAGCTAGAGT
>NW_006400120.1:1625394-1629973 GCF_000299155.1 Elephantulus edwardii
AAGGATTCTGGGGCTTCGTCTGACATACTTTGGACATGTTGCCAGGAGTGACGGGTCCTTGGAGAGGGACATTATGCTTGGGAGGGTGGAGGGACAGCGCAGGAGGGGAAGACCCTCTATGATATGGATTGATTCGGTGATTGGGATAATCGGGATGGGTGTGTCAGAGGCATTGTGGTTGGCGCAGGATAGAGCAGGGTTTAGGGCTGTTGTGCATAGGGTCGCTATGAGTCGCAAACGACTCGACGGCACATAGCAACAACAAACAACAACCTCCAGCGTATCTGAAAAAAGCAAAAGGTCATTTTTTAGGTGGGTAAGAACATTTTTATGTGGTTGTCAGAAAAGAATCTGCAACTTGCTCTTTGACAGAAAATAGTAGCAAAAGCAAATCGAAGAAATGGTGAAGCAAAAAAGTAGAATCAAATGCTTCAAAGGCTGACTCAAGTAGATGCAATACTTTAATGACATTTGCCAAGTGCTAGAGTTGGAGAATGAAATGGATGTGCACACAGAGAATTTCTCAAGCTGAGAGAACTGGAAGCCTCAAGTTCTGGAAGTGAAGGGTTCTGGGGGTAAAATAATCAATAACGCCATTATCATCAAAAGAATGTGAAAGGAATGTACAGTCACTGTTCCAAAAAGAGTTGGTTAGCATTCAGGCACATCAGGAGATGGCATGGAATCAAGAACTGATGGTGTCAAAGGAAAACGTTCACGATAAACTGAAGGCATTAGGGGGGAAAGCCTTCAGGAAATGAGGGCTTAATGTTTCCTCAAGTAGAAATAACTCCAGCAGTGCTCGCTCATCTATGCCAAGGAATCTATGAGGCAGCAGCCTAGCCAACTAATTAGAAGAATCATTTGTGCCTGTTGCAAAGAAAGAATCCGACGGCTTGTAGAGATTATCAAACGGTATCAATATCACATTCAAATAAAATTTTGCAGGAGATAATTCTAAAACGGTTGCCGTAGTCCATCAACAGGGAACTGCCAGAAATTCAAGTCGAATGCAAGAGGACAAAGCACAAGGGAAACCGTTGCTGATGTTAGATGAATGTTGGCTGAAGGCAAAGAATACCAATAAAAGATCTTTAACCGTGTCTTACTGGCCATGCAAAAACATTCAACTCTGTGGATCATACAAATCATAGATACCATTAAAAAGAAAGGGAATTCCGTACCCCTTAATAGTGCTCATGAAGAAACTATACCTGGCCAAGAGGCACTTATTTAAACAGAACAAAGTGAATACTGCAAGGTTTAAAATCAGGAAAAGTGTGCATCAGGATTCTGTTTGCTTGCCTGTACTTTTTCAGTCTCTATGCTGAGCAAATAATGCAAGAAGCTGTAAAAAGTAGCAAATGAAATTTAAAAGGAAAGAAGACTTATTAATAACCAATCATTTAGAGGTGACAGGACCTTAAAACTGAAGAGAATGTGAAGTATCAAAGGATGTGAAGGATCAAAGTCTACTCTATGATTTATACCTCAACATTAATAAAAAATCTTGACAACTGGACCAGTAAGTAACTTTTCAGCAAACAGAAAGAGTATTGGCATTGCCAAGATTTCCATTTTATTTGAATATACAGAACTCATGAAAGAAATATCCAAGAAATCAAATGGCATGTCTTGGTGGTGGTGGTGGTGATATTGACGTTGTTGTTATGTGCCATCAAGTCACTTGTGACTCATTCCCTAGCATGAAGCCTGGCTTCCAAAGACTGACTCCTCCTGACACCCAAAGTACGTGAAACAAAATTTCTCCATCCTTGTCTCTAAGCAAAACACTGATTGTGCTTACTCCAAAACAGACTTGGCTGTTCTTTTGACAGTTCATGAGATAGTCAGTGCTTTTCTCCATCACAATTCAAAGGTGTCAATTCTTCTTCAGCCATTCTTATTCATTGTCCAGTTTTCAAATGTTTAGGAATCAATAGAAAATGCTCTGTTTTGGATCAGATGCATCCTAACAGACATCCCTGTTCTTTATAATATTAGAGAGATCCTTGACAGCTGATTATCCCAGTGCAACATCTATTTTGATTTCTTGACTGCTGTTGCCATGGGTGTTGATTGTGGATCCAAGTACAATGAAATAACTTGCTGGCCATTTTTTTTCTCTGCTATTGTTGTTAAATGCCATCAAATGGAGTACAACTTCTAGTGACTCTGTGGAGCAACGGATCTGAATCCTGTCCTATCGTGTGTCACAATTATTCTGATGCACTTAAGCCTAATGCTGCAGTCACTGTATCAATCTAACTTGTTGAGAGTCTTCCTCTCCTTTACAGACGTTTTCAAGCATCACATTCTTTTCCAAGGAACAGCCTTAGTCTTCAAACTGACATGATTGCTCCTCAGTTATTTGGAGAGGTCCCTGACTGCAGATATTCCCAGTTCAATATGTCTCCCAATCTCCTGACAGCTGGCACCAATCATGATAATTGTAGATCCAAGTAAGATGAAATTATTGACAATTTCAATCTTTTCTCCATCTATCATGATGTTGCCTATCAGTCCAGTGGTGAAGATTTTTGTCTTCTTGATATTAAGGTGTAATCCAATATCAAGAAGAATGCCATTGAAGCATTATTTAAGGGATTTATAGTCTTTGATCTTATTCAGGAAACATTTCAAATAGTCCTCACTTTCAACAAGTAAAATTGTTGTATCATCTGCTAATGCAAGTTGTTAATAAGTCTTCCTCCAATCCTGAGGCCACATCCTTTTTCATAGAGTACAGCTTCTCAAATGATTTGCACAGTATACAGATTTAATAGGTATGGACAAAAGATACAAGCCTGGCATACACCTTTTCTGATTTTAAACCTAGCAGTGTTCCCTTGTTTTGTTTAGACAACAGCTTCCTGAACTGGCTATAGGGTTTTGGGTGGGTTTTTTGTTTGTTTGTTTTGTTTTTAAATTTTATTTTATTAATTTTAATTAACATTTACAGAGATTTTCTATTTCCATTCATTCATTGTTGCACTTATCTCCCTGCCCAGCCCTCCCCCCGCCCCAGTTTGCTCCTCTCTTTGAAAAGTAAAAGAAAAATTCTTTCTTTGGTACATAATCCCCCCACACACATCCTTCCCATCACCCGAGTACACTCCACTATGCAACCTTAATTCTGGAGGTTTTTAAACATATGAGCATAATTAAGTGTTCTGGGATTCCCACTCTTCTCAATGTTAGCCATAGTTTGTTATGATCCACACAGTCAAATGCCTTTGCATGATCAATAAAAGATAAATAGACCTTTTTCTGGTACTTTCAGCCATGATCCATCAGATCATCAGCAATGATATTCCCAGTAACACAGCCTCTTCTAAATTCAGCTTGAACTTTTGGTCATTCTCAATCAATGTACTGTTCTAGCCATTTTTGGATGATCTTCAGCAATATTTTGCTTGAATATTATATTCATAGTATTGTTTGATAATTTTCACATTCTTTTGGATCACTGTTCTTGGGAATGGGAACAAATACGGATCTTGACAGTAAGCCAAGCAGCTATCATCAAAATTTCCTGGCATAGACTGGTGAGCATGTCCAATATCAAACAACTGATGTTTCCTGCTAGAAAACATGTCAGCTGGCATCCCATTTTCCCAAATACAGGTAATAATTAGTGTATGTGGAATACTGTATTAGTTAAAAAGGAAGAACACAGGATTTGGGATAGACCATAGGCTTTGACATCAGAGATCTTTGTCAAAATTTTTGGTTCTGTCAATTCTCATCTATGAAATCACTCTGAGTTTCACTTTCTTCATTAGTTTAAAAAAAACAGGGATAATGATACTTAGCTACTAAACAAAAGGTTGGCAGTTTGAATCCACCCAGAAGCTCAGTGATAAAAAAAACTCACCAATCTTCTCCTGTAAACTTCTTGTTGTTTTTGTTGCAAGTGATTGCAAAGACCATGCAAACCTTGGTCTCCAAGGTGACATCATTGTTCTTTTGTATTTTGGAGAGGTCCCTAACAGCAGACTTTCCCATCGAAATACATCTTTTGATTTCCTGGCTGCTTGTGCCAAGAGTGTTGTTGAGCCAAGCAAACTAAAGCTGTTAACAGTCTCAATATTACAACCTAGAAAACCTTATGTGACAGTTCTTCTCAGTCACTGAGAGTCAAAAACAACTTAAAAGACCGAACAACAGATTTTGGGGGAGGATAGCCTAGTGGTAAGAAGTGACACTGCAATCCCAAAGTCACAACGTTCAAATCCACTAGCTGCTCCAAAGAAGAAACTCCTCCCTGTAATTTACTGCCCCTAAAAACCTGCTGGAGGGTCAGCTATGGCTTGGTTCTGACTCAGTGGCACACAACAGCAACAAGAATGCATGCAAAGTTCTTAGTCCAGTATCTGGCTTGTTTTCAGAACTTGGAAAATGTTGACTGCTATATGATTTTTTTTTAAATTTTATTAGTTTTAATGAACATTTACAGAGATTTTGGGTTTTCATTCATTCATTGTTGCACTGTTTTCTCTACCCTCCTCCCCAGTTCATTCTTCTCCCCCCCCAAATGTCTGTTTTCATTGTCCAATTGCCACAGTGCTTGTCAAAG
>NW_006400120.1:1630465-1632770 GCF_000299155.1 Elephantulus edwardii
AATTTTGCATGCAAGGTAGAGGTGAAGTAAGGAACTGCTTATGAGGTTTTCTTTCCATTCCAACAACTAAGAAATAGTGAGAAGAGTTGGGACCTCAGAAGGCTTTTAGGACCAATTAGTTGGCTCTGTGTCCAGGAGAAAAAGAATATACTTACCAGTAGTGTTAATGCTCACCCACAGCTCTTCTGGGTAAATGTTGACTGCTATATCTTTTATTTTCTTTTTTTAAATTAATTTTGATGGAAGTTTACAGAAACTTAGGGTTTCCAGTTGTTCATTGTTTCACTTTTCTTCCTGCCCACCCTCTCTCCCCCAATTCACTCGTCTCCTTGAAAAGTAAAACTCTTTCATTTTAATGCAATCCCTCACCCCCAAGTCCACTCCACTGAGCAGCCTTCATTCTGGACTCCTGTCATGACAATAATACACAATCATATATCTCTTTTAAACAGTTATCTCGCTCATCTGTTTCAATGCAGTACACATCGTTCCTCCTCTCCTCTGTCTTCCCTTAACTCCAATCTCAGTATCTTTTTACAACAGTGGCCCTATGAAATATTTGTCCTTTTGTGACTGAGATATTTCACTCAGCATAATGTCTTCCAGGGTCATCTATTTTGTATAATATTTCATAAGTTCCTTGTTTTTCAATACTTCATATTATTCCATTGTGTGGATATACTAGAGCTTCTCTAGCCATTCGTTTGTTGATGGGCACTTGGGTTGTTTCCAGCTCTTTGCTATTGCAAACAAAGCCGCAATAAACATGAGTGTGCAGGTATCTGCTTGGGTGGTGTTTATGGTTTCTTTGGGGTAAATTCCCAGTAGTAGAATTGATGGATCAAATGGTATTTCTATTTGCAACTTTTTGAGAACGTGCCATACCACCTTCCACAGTGGTTGCACTATTTTACACTCCCACCAACAGTGAATAAGTGTTCCAATTTTTCCGCAACCTTGCCAGCATTTGTTGCTTGCTGTTCTATTTTGCTATTCTTAATGGGGTGAGATGATATCTCACAGTTGTTTTTTTATTTCTTTTCAATGAAACTTCTAAAATAGTAAGGTTTGCTAGACGTAGTTGTACTAAATTTATATGAGAAGTAGTGATAATTCTACTAAAGACAAATTAGTTTGATTAATACATCAGTAAGATTTTACTTAAAGTGGCAAGCTGACAAAAAATAGAACAGGCTATTCCCACCATGTAAGGTCTCTCACTAGGCTTGTGTGGGTAGGTAGGATGCAAGGATAGACTTAGTGACATAGTTCCTGGTATAATAACAAAATTCTACAAATTTACTAGGTGCAGCACAATGATGAGTACTCGTAAGTATGAGAATTCTCACCTCCCACATCATCCAATTTATCGTCTGTGCTTTGCAGAAGACTAAATTCTAGCCTCTTTTCTGAACCCTTGCAATGATGAAAATTCAGTGTGTCTTATGAAGCAGCTTATTCTATTTGATAACACTGATTACCTTTAGAAATCAGCACAAATTTATCTCCCTATGATTTTTATACATTAATCCAACTTCTACCTCCTGGACACATCCAGAATAAAGTATTGTTTCCACCTATATGGGGAAACAATAAAAAAATATTTGTGGACTAAACCCACTTTACCATCTGGGTTTTGCTTTATTTTAATAAAATTTTTATTTTATACTGGTTTGCTAACAAAATTAGTATTCACTGTTTTCTCACACCAGATCTTTCCCCTTTCCTTTACCCACTCTTCCCCTCCCTCCACCTGTCAAATCGTGCCACCCTATAATTAAGCTTGCCCTTCCCCTCTTCTTCTCCCCTCCCTGCCTTGGATTCTCATACATATTTTACAATTACAGTCTTACACAGTATTTGTCCTTATGGGCCTGAGTTAGTTCACTTTCCCTGTGTAAGACTATTATCGTAAAATATGTACAAGGATTTTATCCAGGGCTGGCTGTTTATGTGTCTTCTACCAACCCTGCAAATGGTGAAGCCTAGAATTGAAAGCTATATCCTGAACCTGACTTCGGTCCTCATCCAGAGCAATCACAACACAAGGTTGCATATAAATTACCCAGGTGGGTAAAGCATGACTTCCCCAGATAGGATTTTAAGTTAATATCATAACATAATTATATGACTGAGGGTAAGGGAGGAAGACCCTCAACAAGAAGGATTGACCTAGTGACAGAGACAATGGGCCTGAGCACGGCAGTTGTTGTTGTTGTTGTTGTTATGTGCCGTCGAGTCGCTTGCGACTCATAGCGACCCTATGTACAACAGCCCTAAACTCTGCTCTGTCCTGTGCCAATTG
>NW_006400120.1:1634325-1637382 GCF_000299155.1 Elephantulus edwardii
TACTGCATTGAAACAGATGAGGGAGAAAACTGTTTAAAAGGGATATGTGATTAGGTATTTTTGTCATGACAGGAGTCCAGAACGAAGGCTGCATAGGTGGAGTGGAGTATTTTTGTCATGACAGGAGTCCAGAATGAAGGCTGCATAGGTGGAGTGGACCTGGGTGGAGGGATTGTTAAACAATGAAAGAATTTTTCTTTTCCTTTTGGAAGGGGAGAAAAGTGCAACAATGAATGAATGGAAATCCAAAGTCTCTGTAAATTTTCATTGAAATTAATAATAAATTAAAAAAAAATCAGTGTCCACGAATCTGATTTCTTCTAGAGGTTCTGCGCCTCTCTCCTGGCTTTTGGTTGTTATTGGCAAACTTTGTCAGTCCTTGGCATGTCCATTTAACACTCCAGCCTCTGCGTCTACTGTCACATGGTGTTCACTCTTGTATGTTCTGTTTTCTGAATCTATCTCTTTTTACAAATGCACCAGCAATCCAATCTAGAGCCCAACATAATTGACTATGACCTCAGTGCTAACTTGAAGAATTATTGCCAAATACGGTCACACTCACAGGTACCGAGAGTTAGGACCACAACATTTTGGAGGTAGGGACACAATTTAACTCACAGAGAGGGAATGATTGTTCTAAAGGCCAATGATAACTGAAGCCATGGAAAAGTGGCCACCATCTGGAGCTGTGTTAATCAAGATTTGACCACTGCCAGAACCAAGCCACAAGGGCTTGTGAAAAGAAAGAAGGGGAAGAGAAAGGGGAAACAGACACCCTGACTATCCTTTTCTCCTATTCTCTACCTATTGTGGATGGAACCCAAACTGAAGCTTCTGGAATTCAAAGAAGCAACAGACAATAGCCCTGTGGATCATAGAACAGGCCATGTAAAAGCAAAGAATAAGTGTGAGAACAAGTGGGGCAGAGAATGCCAAGGGATAAATGGCTGAATGAATGAGAAGCATATAAATGAATGAAGGACCAATGTCCAGCTAAACTTCAGAAATGAATAAAAGCCCTATGATGCACTTTCTGTCCCTCTGCTCTAGAGCCGTCACTACTACTAGGGACTGTTCTAGGCTTTCCCCCCCAACACAGCTCTACCTTCTGCTCCACTCCTCAAGTGCTCTGCCCCAGCCTCCACTAACCCCTCTGGGCTTCTGACAAGAGCATATGAGAAGCCTGAATTCTGTCTGAGAGGTGATAGGAGAAGAGCAATGATGTCAATTTGAAGATTAAAGTGTCCCTAATTCAGGCCATGGTCTTCTAAATAATATGCTATGCAATGGAGAGCTGGACAGTGAATAAGGATGACAAAAGAAGAATTGATGCCTTTGAGCTGTCGTGCTGGAGAAGAACACTGAATATCTCATGGACTGCCAAAAGAACTCACAGATATGTCCTGGAGAGGGCAGCCTGAGTACTCTTTGAAGGCAAAGATGAAGAAGCTTCATTTCTCATTGTCTGGACATGTAACTTGATGAGGCACTTCATTGTAGAGGAACATCACGCTTAGAAAGATGGGGTGGGGGGGTCAGCAAAGAAGAGGAAGAGGGCCAATGAGATGAATCACACAGTGACTTCAACAATGGGCTTGAATGCTTCAGAGATAGTGAGGATGGCACAGGATGGGGCAAGGTTCAGTTTGGCTGTTCATGAGGTCACATGTGTTGTACTCAACTTGAAGATACCGAACAACAACAGGTAAAAGCAGGCACTCTGATGACATAGTGGGTAAAGGTTGCTCTACCAAAGCAAAGATAAGCAGTTTGGATCGACTTGCTGTTTCTTGGGAGAAAATAGGCAATCTCCTCTTGTGCAACTTCTTGTTGTTGTTCGAGAGGAGAATCTCTTGTGTGATTTACACAAGCTACTGGAGGGTCATCCATGAGTCAGTTCTGACTGGACATCAAAAAGTGTGTGTGAGTAAGGGAAAGCAAGGGAGATGTGGTGGTGTAATCCGTACATAATTGTACTGCTATCCCGAAGGTGGTACCTTTCCAGCAGTTCAAATCCAAAAGGGAGCAAGATGGACAAGTCTTCTCCTGTGCAATTCAATAACCTCTAAAACTTAGTGGGGTCTGCTATGAGTTGGTTCAGATTCCATGACAAAGAGTTAGAAGTGAGTTATGACTTTAGGAGAAAACAGTGATGGTTTTGAACGGAGAATTTTATCAAAGGGAGGATTTTCAGTCCTGAAATAATTTCCAGAATCCATTCTAGAATATTCAGTGCTTTGAAAAGGAAGAAAGTATCACTGTGTTCTATGGAGAATGATTGATGCCTTCTGAGAAGCCTGGATCAGACTGGCATTTATGTCATTTATGGATTCACCAGACACCTCATTAACAAATGTCTTGGGGCTGACTGCTTTATGCTCAAATGATCTTCTCACATCGCAAGTTCTGACTGCAAAGACATCCAGACTCTCAATTCATTATGTCAGTGGTAGTGGTGTTGAGAAGGTGGAGGGGGGAGGGAGAAGGAAGGGAGAAAGAGAGGTCTTTAATGTTCTGAAGCCTCTGGTGACTCTTCTTGGCCTCCTGCCTGTCACTTCCACCTCCATCACTTGAGTCCATGTGTAACTGAGAATATTCAACGCTCACTCACTTCTTCCAGGGATAATCTTCAGGTTCTGGACTTTTGAGCCCTGGAAATCGTCTGAAAAAGCACAGTTTTGTCTACTACTGTACTATGACTGTTGGCTTTTACATGTATTGTGCAAGACTCTTTACATGTAATGTAGAAAAATTGGGCAGTAAATTAGGAATTGTTGTCTCTACATCAGAACAAATATTTTAAAATGACTACAACAGTGACCTTGAGTATGGTGTAGACTGTGAAGAAAACATAGGATAGGACAAGGCTTGGGCCTTTCACTCACAGGATTGCTATGAATTGTAGTCAACTCAGTGGTACCTAATGACAGTAGACTTATTACACAACCATATTTTGGAAGCAAAATTCTTTTGTTTCTAACAGTTTCAGCAAGCAGGGTTGTGTCATCTGCGTAACGCGGATTGTTAATAGATCTTCCACCAATCCTGATGCCA
>NW_006400120.1:1638607-1652445 GCF_000299155.1 Elephantulus edwardii
ATGAGTCATTGGTGGTCTGTTCCACAATCAGCCCCCAGCCTAGTTTTCACAGCTGATATTGAGCTTCTCCAGCGGTTCCTTCCACAGATGTAATCAATCTGATTCCTATGCATACCATCAGGTGAAATCCATGTGTATAACCTGCGTTTGTTTCTCTTATAAAATGTATTTGCAATGAATAAGTCATTAATTGTACAAAATTCAATCATTCTGTCTCCAGCTTCATTCCTGTCACCAAGCCCATGTTTTCCAACTACTGATTTTTCTTCTCTGTTCCCAACTTTTGCATTACAGTCCGTATAATTTCTTATGTAAAACCCATAGCCAGATACTGACAGGTTCAAACCATAATTCTTGGCCAATATAACTCAACTGATATAGCAGACTAGTGAGCCAAACAACTGCTTATCAAAATCTATTTCTCAGATATTTCCCTCAGCATAATGTCTTGCAGGGTCACCCATGTTATGTACTGTTTTACAAGTTTATAGTTTTTCAGTGCTCTATAGTATTCCATTGTGTAACTATACCATCGTTTTTGTTGAGGGGAAACAATCCCAAATTCAGTCATAACTTTGTAAGAACTTGTTAATAACTCTATCAGAGGTCTCTAGGACTAAATCTCATCATTCTTATCACAGTTGGAATAACTGGTAAAATTTCAGCAAGATTTATAGGTTATATGATTGTACTGGATGGATGTAATTGACTGATTTTAATACGGCATTTACATACTGATTTACATTCTTCACTTACATAAGAAAATATGTTTGCTCAAGGTATCCACTTCCTATACAACATGCCTCTGAAAGCTGTGAACTTTGGTAAATGTCAGTAGTTATAGAAAGGCTTTAGACCTTTTTTTTTTTTTGGCTTTAGGCCTTTTGTTCATAGATACACTATGAGTCATGCTCAACTCGAAGGCAATCAACAACAACATAGTAAAATATGCTGAAATATTTTTTAATAAACAAACATTTTTGATACTCATTCTCAAATAGTTGAGAAAAAGAAATAGTAACTTATATATGTATGTACAAAGTGGGAATTCTTGTGACCTGGTGTAAGAAGTTGACAGTTCAAAGCCCCCCAGTCCTCTGAGTGGACTTGAACTCCCAGCTTTCAGTTAATAGCTGACCACCTTATTTATCTGTTTGTGCCCCCGCCCAGAGACTCAAATGTGGTGAAATATTATTAAGCAAAGGATCTTGGTGAAGGCTGTGTGGGAAATTTTCTTTTTTAAAATATTTTTTCTGTACCTCTGAAATTTCTTTATATTTATATTAAAGTTCTAAGAAAATCCAACTTCATAAAATATAGAATGGTTAAATATCTGTCATTAAAGGGCAGTGAGTTCAGTCAAGCTAGTGCTGCAAAGAGAACCGGAAATAGAATCTCTTTATTGTCATCTCTGAGCTAACATGAGTCATTTCCTCTTTCAGCTAAAGAATCCCTCTCCTGTTCATGGAGGCCAGCGCTAAGGATGCTTCACACGTGAATCCTCAAGGTAAGGGGGACTGGTCACATGCCCTGCTGTCACATCACCCATTCATCCTATGGGCCCTTTCACCAGGTCAACACTAGAATCAGCTGTGTCCACTTCCTTTCAAAGAACTTTTTAATTTCCCCAATCAGACTTACCTCCAAAACCCTGACTCTCATCTTTGTCCCCTTTTCTCAAAGAAAAAACAAAACAAACAAAACAAGTGCTTCTAGCTGCTCTCTCCTGGTGGTGCAGTTATAAAGGATATTTCTTTGCTTTCTCTGAACTTGAAAGATTTTTCAACACTGATTATATTTCTTTTATAATCACAGAATGATATAATCTGCTTTAGTCCCAAGTAGTTCTACATACATTCTTGTCTTCACTTTACCAGCACTACCAGTTGTTATCGGGTTGATTCCAGTTTCATGATGGGCTCTGAATCATCCCCTGTCCTGGCCCCATGCTCCACTGATTCCAGATCAATCCTGCCACTAGAGTTCACAAGCAACCAATTGCCTGTACCCACCCCTACAATATCTTTTTTGCCATTTGGAAGTGGTTGTTGTTAGGTGCTGCTGAATCGAGTACAACTCAATAGTGACCCTGTGAACAGTCAGCCTGAACTCTGCCCTAGCTTGGGCCATCCTCTATCAAGTCCAGCTCAACAACTTGGGGTCCTGAGGAAGGAATCAGAGTACTTAAGAAAATTCAACATAGAAAAGCTGGGGCCAAGGGACTTAATGTAGTGTACACCTTAGGTCACTTTATTTCTAGAAGCTCAGCTTTTTAAGCAATGTTGTTGCTGAGTACCATAGAGTCAGAACAGAAGAATAGCTGACCCTCTGACAGGTTTTCAGAGGCAGTTAATCACATGGGAGGAGATTGCCCATCCTTCTCCCACAGAGCAGCTGGTGGCCTCAAACTGTGTGCCTGTGGGATTGCAATAAACAGTTAAAGTAAATTCAGAAAATGCGTTATCATGCTTTCTTAAAATAAACATTTCTCCAGAGCCATAGCAAGGAGCATGTTCTCGGGAATTCTTAGAACTTGTTATGTGAGGTTTTTCTCTTGCTGTCCTACAGGTGTTCTTGTTAATTAGGCAAAACAAATCTCCGGTCATGTTCTCATTTGACTCTCCATCCCCCCTTTTTTCTTTTATATATTGATAAAGTAAAAATAGTATAGGTAGTATGAGACAATTATTTTTACTGAATGTTGTTGTTGATGTTGACAGACTAGATATAAGAGAAAAATAACAATAATTAAAATCACAATTCCAGATAATGTATGTCCTTCCCATTATTTAATCTATATTTGAGGATTAAATTTTTGTAGTCCTGTATCCTCTTGAGTATTTAACTGTTTCTTAAAAGTTTCATATACTTCTGATTCCAATTTTTGAACATCTGAAATATTAAACCCCTGGCATATGTCTTTTAATCTATTCTCTAGAATATGTATTCTTATTATATATAAAAGAGGTAAGACAAAAATTAGCATGATTTCAGGGAGCTCTGGTGGCCTAGTGGCAAGAAGCCATGCTGCAATCCCAAAAGTGCATGGTTCAAATCTACCAGATGCTCCACTGGAGAAAGAGGAGCAGTCTCCTCCTATGCCAGTCAGATCCAATTTGACAGTACACAACAAGAAAAAAAAAATCAGTATGATTCCAATCATATTTCAATCTTTCTCTATATTCTAATACTATTAATTGTTTTCCTAACCATTGAACTCAAGAGTACTAAAGAGCAATGACATCAGGCTGGAGACTAAGGTGTGCCTGATCCAGGCTATAGTCTATGCAATTATGTGCTATGCATTAGAGAGTTGGACAGTGACTAGGGATGATAGAAAGAGAATTGATGCCTTTGAGCTGTGGTGCTGGAGAAGAGTGTTGAATAGACCATAGGCTGCTAAGAGAACAGTTTGTCCTGGAGAGGGTGAAGCCAGAATGCTCCTTGGAGACAAGGATTCTGAAGCTTCATCTGACATACTTTGGCCATGTTGCAACGAGGGACTGGTCCTTGGAGAGGGACATCATGTTTGGGAGAGTGGAGTGACAGCACAGGAGAGGAAGACCCTCGATGAGATGGATCGATTCTGTGACTGGAGTGGTGGGAATGAGTGTGTTTGAGACGGCGAGGCTGACACAGAATAGAACGGCATTTAGGGCTCTTGTACATAGGATCGCTATGAGTCACAAGCGACTCGATGGCACATAACAACAACAGCAACAACCATTGAACATGTTGCAATTCTATAACTTTCGTATTTAACTCAGGTTCAAACTGATTTGTGTTTTCTATAAATTATGAGAATCTTGCTGTCAATTTTGTACAAAATGAGCTGTTTGTATATTGTCAGGGAATGGCACCTGAACCACAGCCGTTACCAAACAGCTATCAATATGTGAATAAATATTTTCATTCTTGATAATAAATAATCTTTTCATAACTTTTAAAAAATTGAGGAGATTGTGCCCAAGGCCTATGCATATTAACAATCATCCATAATCCCAATCAAGCTCTTAACATAAACACAGTCATTCGTATTTTATTAAAATCAACCTATTTAAACAAGAGAACAGTTGAAAATACATTTAAATTCCTTAATAGATTCATAAGTTCTAATTGCCTTTCCACTGCAAGAACATATGGCAATGGGGCTCTGGTGGCCTGGTAGCTAGCAGCTGTGCTGCAATCCTGAAGGTGCATGGTTCGAATGCACCAGATGCTCTGCTAGAGAAGGAGAGATAATCTCCGCCTGTGCCAGCACTTATCCCCAATTCTTCTTCATATAATCCGGCATCTCAGGTTATTCACTGAGCATTCTGTATGCTGAGTAAATAATCCAAGAAGCTGACTGGAAATGAGTCATAAAGCAGTGTTACATCATTTTACAGATAGAGAAACGAGGCCCCTCTGCTTTACTTTTATATTTACTCCGGCAAAATGGAACTTGGATCCATTCAGACACACTTGGCCTATGTAACCTGGAGGATACACTCTCACAGAAAACAAAACAAAACAAAACAAAAGGACATAAGAACTCACAATGATCTGAAACTAAGTCATTAGTCTGAAGAAAATTATCCTGAGATTTTTTTTGCCTTTTTTTATTAATTTTAATGAATGTTTACAGAGACTTAGGGTTTCTAGTAATTCATTGTTGCATTTCTCTCCCTATCCACTCCTTCCCCTTCCCTAATTCACTCTTCTCTTGGAAAAATAAAGAAAAATTCTTTCATTGTTATACAGTCACTGCCTCCCAAGTCCCCTCCACTATGCAGCCTTCATTCTAGACTCCTGTCATGATAATAATACCTAATCATATACAGCCAGCTGGCCCACTGACTGGAAAAGATCGATATTTGTTCCCACTCCAAAGAAAGGTGATCCAACAGAGTGTGGAAATTATCAAGCAATATCATTGATGTCACATACAAGCAAGATTCTGCTGAAAATTATCCAAAAATGTTTGGAACAATATGTCAACAGAGAACTGCCAGATGTGCAGGCTGGATTCAGAAGAGGTCGTGATACTAGGGATATTATAGCTAATGTTAGATGGATCTTAGCAGAAAGCGAAGAATACCAGAAGAATGTCTATCTGTGCTTCATTTGACTATGCAAAGGCTTTTGACTGTGTGGATCACAACAAGCTGTGGCTGACTCTGAGAAGAATGCAAATCCCAGAACATTTGTGCTAATGCGAAACTTATACTTGGACCAAGAGCAAGAACAGAGCAAGGAGACACTACATGGTTCAAAATCAAGAATGGGGTTCATCAGGGATGTATTCTGTCTCCATACCTTTTCAATCTGTATGCAGAACAGATCATCTGAGACGAGACTCTGGGCTATACGAAGAGCAATGTGGCATCAGGATTGGTGGAAGAATCATCAACAACCTGTGTTATGCAGATGACACAACCCTGCTTGCTGAAACTGAGGAGGACCTGAAGCGCTTGCTGCAGAAGATCAAGGACTACAGCCTCCTATATGGACTGAAGCTCAACATCAAGTAAACAAAGATTCTAACCACTGGGCCAATTGGCAGCATCAGGATGGATGGTGAAGAGATTGAGATAGTTAACAGTTTTAATTTACTTGGCCCCACAATCAACACTCTTGGTAACAGCAGACAGGAAATCAGGAGACAAATTGCATTGGAAAAGTCATCTGTGAGGGACCTCTCAAGAGTACTGAAGAGCAACGATGTCAGGCTGGAGACTAAGGTGCACCTGATCCAGGCTATAGATAGTCTATGCAATTACGTGCTATGCATTAGAGAGTTGGACAGTGAATAGGGTTGCTACAAAGAGAATTGATGCCTTTGAGCTGTGGTGCGGGAGAAGAGTATTGAATATACCATGGACTACTAGAAGAACAAACAGATTTGTCCTGGAAAGGGTGAAGCCAGAATGCTCCTTGGAGTCAAGGATTCCGAAGCTTCCTCTGACATATTTTGGGCATGTTGCAAGGAGGGACTGGTTTTTGGAGAGTGACATTATGTTTGGCAGAGTGAAGGGGCGGTGAAGGAGAGGAAGACCTTTGATGATATGGATCGATTCTGTGACTGGAGTGGTGGGAATAAGTGCATTTGAGATGGCTAGGTTGGCACAGGATAGAAGAGCATATAAAGCTCTTATACATAGGGGCGCTATGAGTCGCAAGCAACTCGATGGCACATAACAACAACAACAATCATATATACCTTTTAAACAGTTCTTCCCCTCATTTGTTTCAATGCAGTATACATCATTTATTTCCTCTTTCTCACTCTTCCCTCAACGCCCGTGTCAGTCCCGTTTTACAGCAGTGGCACTATGCAATATTTGTCCTTTTGTGACTGAGATATTTCACTCAGCATAGTCTCCTCCAGGACAGCATAGTATTCCATTGTGTGAATATACTAGAGTTTCTCTATCCATTCGTATGTTGATGGGCATATAGGTTGTTTCCAGCTCTTTGCTATTGTGAACAAAGTTGCAATAAACAAGGGTGTGCATATCCTAAGATTTCTTGAAGACAATACAAGGCATGTGCCAGTTTTCCAACACTGAAAAACTCCAAGTTGTTTGAGGGCCATTTGTCACTGTAGCATCAAGAACTGAGCCCAAGCTTTTTTCTGAAGACCAAAGTAGCTTGCCTAGACACTTTTGACATTTAGACCCAATAATTATATTTACTGTAGGGAAGTACCTGTGCATTTTAGGATGTTTGCCATCATCTTCAGCCTCACCCACATGATTCCAGTAGCACCTCACCCTACTCCAATCAGGGAAACCAAAAATGTGTCTTCAGACTTTGTCTAATATTTCCTGGGTGAGGAGAATGGCATCCCCACTCCCAGTTGTGACAATAAAATAACATCTTCAGACATTACTAAATGTTCTCTGGGAAGGAAAGAGCTAAAAATACTCCCATCTCCAGTGAAAGCTACTGCTCTAAGTTACTGACCCCACAGGAACTTTTGTTTTTCATTCAAATGGGCCAAAATAGTGTTGTAAGTAAATATTAGCAAATATCTGCAAAGGGATACCATCAATCATCAAAATATCTGGCACTCCAAAACCCTGGGGCACAATAGCCCTGTCCCTGAGTATTTGATAACAAGGGAAAGAATTCATCAGCTTGGATTATTTTGAGGTATTTCTGTCTCTTTCTCCTTTCTCGGTGATTTCTCCATGAAGTACAAGTAAACAAGCAGGACAAGACCAGGCTGAACACCATGAGTGTCTTTCCATTCATGCAGTTGTAGTGATATTAGGTGCTGTCAAGTCAATTCTGATTAATAATTACCCTACTTGTTATGCATCAGAGAGACATGACTAGGGACAATGACTAGGGAGGATAGAAGGAGAATTGGCGCCTTTGAGCTGTGGTGCTGGAGAAGAGTATTGAATGTACCATGGACTGCTAAGAAAACCAACAGATTCATCGTAGAGAGGGTTAAACCAGGCTGCTCCTTAGAGGCAAGGATTCTGGGGCATCGCCTGACATACTTTGGACATGTTGTAAGGAGAGACAGGTCTTTAGAGAGGGACATCATGCTGGGTAGAGTAGAGGGACAGTGCAGGAAGGGAAGACCCTCTATGAGATGGATTGATTCAGTGACTGGGGTAATCGGGATGGGTGTGTCAGAGGCAGTGCGATTGGCACAGGATAGAGCAGGGTTTAGGGCTGTTGTACATAGGGTCGCTATGAGTCGCAAACGACTCGACGGCACGTAACAACAACAACAACATATACAATATCATGTTGGATCACCTTTCTTGAGAATGGAAACAAGGATAGATCTCTTCCAGCCAATTGACCAGGTAGCTGTCTTCCACGTTTTATGGCACAGACTAGTGAGCATGTCCAGGCCTACATCTGTTTGTTGAAACATGTCAACTGGTAGACCATCAATCCTGGGCCTTATTTTTGGCCAGTGAGTGCCTTTGGTGCAGCTTGAACTTCCTTTATTACCATTGATTCTTGAACTCTACTTCCTGAATTGGTACCATGTCAATCAACTCTTCTTGATAGAGGACTCTGTGCATTCTTTCCATTTTCCTTTGATACTTCCTAGATCACTTCCTGGATCCCACATCATTCTTCAGTATTGCAACTCGAGGCTTGAATTTGTTTCTTAGTTCTTTTAACAACTTTTGTTGTGCAGATAGCATAAAATTGCTTGCTAAAACAAAGAGGATCTGAAACTGTTGTTGCAGATCAAATGGATTTAATGTGGATTACAATATGAATGACATCTCAATATTATGAAACAAAAATCCTCACCACTAGGCCAATAGGAAACGTGATAATTGGAGAAAAAAATTATCTGCTCATCTTACTTGGATCCATAATCAACATATTTTGTACCAGCAGTAAGGAAATCAAAAGACATGACATATTGAGAAAATCTGGTGTCAAGGTCCTCTCCAAGGTGTTAAGTAGCAATGATGTCAGTTTATAGACTAAGGTGCACTTGATTTAAGCCACAGTCTTTTCAATTACTTGCTATGCATCTGAAAGTTGGACAGTAAATAAAGATGACAGAAGAATTTATGTCTCTGAGTTATGATATTAAAGAAGAGTACTGAATATCCCATAGACTGCTAAAAGAACAGACAGATCTTACTTGGAAAAGTGAAATTAGGCTAGTCCTTACAGGTAAGGTTGAAACTGAATCTCATATATTTTGGGCATGTGCTGGGAGGGGCCAGTCCTTGAAAAGGGATATCAGCACTTGGAAGGGCAGAAGCTCAGCAAAAGGGAAGAAGACCCTTAATAAGATGAATTGATAAAATGACTGTAACAGTGAGTTCAAGTGTGTCAGAGATGAAGATTTTGGCACAGGATAGGCAGAGTTCAGATTCGTTGTTCATAGGGTCACTCTGAGTGGTAGTCAACCCGACAGCATCTAGCGACAACAGATAGAAACCCAGCCCACTCCTGTATAGTCCTCACAATCTCCTCTGAGCTTAAACCCACTGTTGCATTGTCAACACATCTCATTAAGATTGCTCCTCTTCTTTGCAGACCTACTTATCCATGTATGGCGTTCTTGTCCAAGGAATGTTATCTCTTGACAACATGCCCAAAGGATGAGAGTGCTTGGCTTTAAGGAACACACTGGCTACACATCTGTCAAGGCAAATTTGTTCTTTCTGTAGTTCTTGATACATTCAACTATCTTCCCCAGTGTCACAATTCAAAGACATCAGTTCTTCTTTGGTCTTCCCTATTCATTGTACAATATTGTCATGCATATACACACAAAATAGCATTTCTTGGATTGTTGTTGTAGTTGTTGTTGTATGCCAGTGAGGCAATTATAACACATAGCAATCCTATGAACAACTGCTTTGAACATTGCCCTTTTCTGAGCCAACCTTACCGTCTCTGACACAAACGACCCTTTTACCACAGTGACTGTGTTAAAACATCTCATCCAGGGTCTACCCTTCCATACATGATGTTCTTATCCAAGGACTGGTCCCTTCTGGCAACATGCCCAAAGTATGTGAGATAAAGTTTCAAGATCTTTGCTTCTAAGGAGCAACCTATTTTCACCCTCTCCAGGACAGACATGTTTGTTCTCTTGGCAGTTCATGGTATGTTCAATATTCTTCTCCAGCACCACAAATCAAAGGCATCAGTTCTTCTTCTGTCATTCTTATTTGTTGTCCAGCTCTCAGATGCATAACAAGCAATTGAGAGGACCATGGCCTGGATCAAGCACACCTTAGTCTTTATACTGATATCTCTTCAGCACTCTAGTCTTTAGCATTTTAAAGAAGTCCTTGACAGCATATTTTCCCAGTGCAACTCATAGTTTGATTTCCTGACTGCTGGTGTCAATAGTGTTGATTGTGGATCAAGCAAGATGAAATTGTTAACAACCTCAGCTTTTTCTTCATTAAACAAATTATTGCCCATTTGCCCAGTGGTGAGGATCTTTTTTTGTTTGTTTGTTTTATACTGGTTTACTTTTTAATATACATTATTTTTCACAATGGATCTTTAACGCTTTTCTTGGATATTTGCTTTCTTGATGTTGAACTTCAATCCATATTGAAGGCTGCAGACCTTTACCTTCTGGGGTAAATGCTTCAGGTTCTCCTCAGTTTCTACGAGCACAGTTATATCAAATGCATAACATAAACTGTTGATGAGATTTCCCCCAATCCTTACGACACATTTACCTCAAAGTTTAGCTACCCAAATTATATGTTCCACTATAGATGGTTAAGGTATGGAGAAAGGATAAATCCCTGATGCACTCTTTTCTTGATTTTTGGACCATACAGTGTTCCCTTACTCTGTTCAAACAATAGCTTCTTGGTCTAGATATAGGTTTCTCATGAGCACAACCAAGTGTTCTGGGATTCTCATTCTTCTCAATGTTAGCCACAGTGTTTTGTGATACTATCAAATGGCTTTGCATTGTCAATTAAACACAAATAGATATTCTTCTGGTAATCTCTACTTTCAGCCAAGATCCATCTGACATCAGCAATGATATCCCAAGGGCCATGGCCTCTTCTAAACCCTGCTTGTATTTCTTGCAGTTCTCTGTTAGTGTACGGTTTTAGTTATTTTTAGCTGATCTTCAGTAAGATTTTGCTTACATGTGATCTTAGTAGTATTGTTCAATAATTTCTACCTTCTGTTTTATCATCTTTTTGGGCAACTGGAATAAACATGGATCTCTTCCAGATAGTTAACCAGGTAGCTGTCTTCCAAATTTCATGACACAACCTGGTGAGAACAACTAGAGCGTCTGTTTCTTGCAATATGCCAGTTGGTTTGAAATATGTGAAATATGTATGTTAACATATGTCAGTATTTTTCTGGGGCTTTATTTTTGCCAATTTCTTTAGAGTCTTGGATTAGGTACACCTTAGTCTTTAAACTTACATCCATGCTTCTTAGCACTTTCCAAAGGTCCTTAACAGAAGATTTGTTCAATGTGGTATATGTTTTGGTTCCTTAACTGCTGTTCCATCAATGTTGATAGTGAGTCCTTCAATGTTTATTGAAAGTAAGAGGAAATCCTCAAAATTTTCAATCTTTTCTTTATTTTTCATGATGGTGCTGATTGGTCCATTGGTGAGGACTTTTGTTTTCTTGATGTTGAAGTATAATCATCTGTACTAAAAGGTATCATTTTTTTATAATCTTCAGTAAGTACTTCAAGTGTTCTTCACTGTCTGCAAGCAGGATTGTGTCATCTGCATAATGCAGATTGTTGATGAGTCTCCATCCAGATACTATCATTTTCTTCATATAGCCCAGGCTCCCAGCTTATGTGCTCAGCATATAGATTGAATATATATATCATGAAAGACTACAACTTTGATCCATATCTTTCTTCATTTTAAACCATAACTGTTGCTTTCTTCATGTGCATGTTCCAGAATGCCCATTCATCTCAATGTTATCCATAATTTATTGGGACTCCCACAAGAGGATGACATTCAGGAAAGCATCGTGTAGTGTAAAGTGTGCTGTACAGCACCAGGAGGTTTGGGCAGCTTTCTGTTTACATGTGGACTTATTTCTACACCACATGATTGCACAATCAGTCTGTGACTTTGCCTAACGAGGTCACGAAACTGAATATGTTTCTGTCAAATAGGTGCCCAGGCTAGGCTGTTACTTAATTAGAAATCCTTCTTCTTTTACTAAATAATTTACAGAATGTGAGGTGCAGTTGTATGTTTACCTTTAGTACCAAAAGATACTCAAGTATCAAAAATGGCTCTGGTAGTGCAGACCATAGGGAGTGGGTCCACTAACTCAAAGGGGACATTTTTCTGGTGGTTCTAATTCACCAGTGGCTCTATGGTCAAAAATGGGCTATTTCTCACATATTGTTTACAGCCTCAGAAACCCACTGGAGGGTCAGCTGTGAGTTAGTTCCAACTCCAGGGCAATGAGTGAGTGAGTGTGAACCAGCAGGCATAGACCCTCATGGCTTCATGGCAAACAAAGGACTCTGGAGTAAATGCTGCAGCTGTAGGTAGGATGTGGTGGTTGTTGTTGTGTGCCATAAAGTCAGAATAACTCAGAGCTGACACCCCTCAAAGGTTTTTAGAGGCAGTTAATCGCTAGGAGGAGATTGCACATTCTTCTGCAGTGCAGCGGGTGGATTTGAACTGTATGCCCTCATGATTGCAGTGCAGCTTCTTACCACTTGGCCTCCAGAATTTCCTGTAGACAGAGATAGTAGGGTAGATAGGGCCCTTTTTTTAAACAACAACAAAAAAAAAATCAACTTTTTTTGTTGCTTTTTGTACTTTTTCCATTGGTTTGCATACAATAATCCATATACATTGTGTTTCATTCATGTACATTGTGTTCTATATAGTCTTTCATTTACATTGTATTTCATATAATAATCCATATACATTGCGCTTTATATAATTAATTACTAATCTTGTGCTTTTTTTTGTCCTTATGAGACTGAGTTAGAGACTCAGTTAGTTATAAAACTCGGGGTAATTTTGTCTAGAATCTCCCATGTTATATGGTATCTTATGAAATCATCCCTTAGTGCCATATAATATTCCATTTTGTGGATGTACCATGATCTTTCAATCCACTTGTTTGTTGATTTGGGCTATTGACATTTTCTTGCTGTTGTGAATAGCATTGCTTTGACATTGATATACAACTCTTTATTTCTGTCTCAGTTCTATAGTGTGAGTAGAGTCCCTCACAGTTAAGTACTCAGTATTGATCACAAGTTTGGAGATTCATTTCCCCCCAGAGACACCTTAGAATAAAGGCATGGTTATCTGTTTCTGAACACCAGCCATTGAAATTCTATTCCAACCCTCACAGCCTAGGCATGAGCCAAAATATCTGACAGCATCTGGATTGGATTGTTGTTGTTGTTATTAACGTCAATAGACGCTGTTCCTCCTCATTTCCAAACATGCCTCCAGGGCCTTGTCTTTCTCTGATTGATCACCATTCCCTCCTGCCAGTCCACTCCATACTCCTCCACCCTTCACCCAGCCTGCTGTTTGGTTTGTTAGGATGCGTCCCATGCAAGTGGATATCTGTGAAAACACAGGCCGGAACTTGAGAGTAGTTGCTTGACTGTCCAAGAGAAACAAAAATGCAGCTCAGTTGCAGGGTGCCATGAACATCAGGGGGAGGGGGGGGGTAACAAAGTAAAGCAAAACATTCCAATGTAAAAGAATGAAGAGGAGAAAGCATCTCTTTAAAAAGATGGAATGAGAATCAAGTGTAGAATTGTGACTCGTGTCCAAGGTGTGTTATAAGTCCTACAATCTCTTGATGAGACTTTCAGTCTGCTTCCTTGGTCTTTTTTACTGAACTGTTGGTCTTGCAAGCCTATCGCAATGGTGAGGATCAAACTGTAACAACAATTCCCTGGTATCTTCTCCCCAGGGTGGAACAAAACTCCACTCTGCCTGGCTTGCCATATTCTTTTTCCAGCCCTTCTTGCATCCTTAGGCTCTGCCATTCCAGCCCCCTCGTCTCTAGCATGTTCCCAGGCTTTGTCTGCACAAGCTGACCCTAACTCCCCTCTGACTACAAGATGAGCTAGCAGCAGCCCAGCGCTGTAGAGAGGATGTTCCCATCCACAGGATGTGTTTTGAAATGTATCCAGGCTTCTGTGCTCATCATTTTTCTTTCCCACCCAACAGACTTTCTTGTTGAAATCCCATAAATTCCTATCACTTGAGTTTCTGTTTTGACTCAATAAATAATGTATACTGCATTGAAACAGATGAGGGAAAAAACTGTTGAAAATGTATATGTGATTAGGTATTATTGTCACGACAGGAGTCCAGAACGAAGGCTGCATACTGGAGTGGACCTGG